>NW_027397128.1:3085733-3349187 GCF_003265705.2 Callorhinus ursinus
GTATTATGCTGAGTGAAATAAGTCAATCAGAGAAAGACAATTATCACATGGTTTCACTTATATGAGAAATATAAGGAACAGGGCAGAAAACCATAGGGGAAGGGAGGGAAAACTAAATGGGAAGTTATCAGAGAGGGAGACAAACCATGAGAGACTTTTATTTATTTATTTATTTATTTTTTATATTATTATGTTATGTTAATCACCATACATTACACCATTAGTTTTTGATGTAGTGTTCCGTGATTCATTGTTTGTGTATAACACCCAGTGCTCCACGCAGAACATGCCTTCCTTAATACCCATCACCAGGCTAACCCATCCCCCACCCCCTCCTCTCTAGAACCCTCAGTTTGTTTTCCAGAGTCCATAGTCTCTCATGTTTCATCTCCCCCTCCAATTCCCCCCCTTCATTCTTTCCCTCCTGCTATCTTCTTTTTTTAATATATAATGTATTATTTGTTTCAGAGGTACAGGTCTGTGATTCAACAGTCTTGCACAATTCAGAGTGCTCACCATAGCATATACCCTCCCAAATATCCATCAACTAGCCACCCCATCCCTCCCATACCCCACCACTCTAGCAACCCTCAGTTTGTTTCCTGGGATTAAGAATTCCTCATATCAGTGAGGTCATATGATACATGTCTTTCTCTGATTGACTTATTTCACTCAGCGTAATACACTCCAATTCCATTCACGTCATTGCAAATGGCAAGATTTCATTCCTTTTGATGGCTGCATAATATTCCATTGTATATATATAGCACATCGTCTTTATCCATTCATCTATCGATGGACATCTTGGCTTTTCCCACAGTTTGGCTATTGTGGACATTGCTGCTATAAACATCGGGGTGCACGTACCCCTTCGGATCCCTACATTTGTATCATTGAGGTAAATACCCAGTAGTGCAATTGCTGGATCGTATGGTAGTTCTATTTTCAACTTTTTGAGGAACCTCCATAATGTTTTCCAGAGTGGCTGCACCAGTTTGCATTCTTACCAACAGTGTAGGAGTGTTCCCCTTTCTCCACATCCCCGCCAACATCTGTCATTTCCTGACTTGTTAATTTTAGCCATTCTGTCTGGTCTGAGCTGATATTTCATTGAGGTTTTGATTTGGATTTCCCTGATGCTGAGCGATGTTGAGCACTTTTTCATGTGTCTGTTGGCCATTTGGATATCTTCTTTGGAAAAATGTCTGTTGATGTCTTCTGCCCATTTCTTGATTGGATTATTTGTTCTTTAGGTGTTGAGTTTAAGAAGTTCCTTATAGATTTTGGATACTAGCCCTTTATCTGATATGTCATTTGCAATATCTGTTCCCATTCTGTCGGTTGTCCTTTGGTTTTGTTGGCTGTTCCTTTTGCTGTGCAAAAGCTTTTTATCTTGATGAGGTCCCAATAGTTCATTTTTGCCCTTGTTTCCCTTGCCTTTGGCGATGTTTCTAGGAAGAAGTTGCTGCAGCTGAGGTCGAAGAGGTTGCTGCCTGTGTTCTCCTTTAGGATGTTGATGGACTCCTGTCTCACATTGATGTCTTTCAACCACTTTGAGTCTATTTTTGTGTGTGGTGTAAGGAAATGGTCCAGTTTCATTCTTCTGCATGTGGCTGTCCAATTTTCCCAACACCATTTGTTGAAGAGACTGTCTTGTTTCCATTGGACATTCTTTCCTGCTTTGTTGAAGATTACTTGACCATAGAGTTGAGGGTCCATTTCTGGGCTCTCTATTCTGTTCCATGGATCTATGTGTCTGTTTTTGTGCTAGTACCATAGTGCCTTGATGCTGACAGCTTTGTAATAGAGCTTCAAGTCCGGAATTGTGATGCTACCAGGTTTGCTTTTCTTTTTCAACATTCCTCTTGTTATTCGGGGTCTTTAATGGTTCCATACAAATTTTAGGATTATTTTTTCCATTTCTTTGAAAAAAGTGGATGGTATTTTGATGGGGATTGCATTGGATGTGTAGATTGCTCTAGGTAGCATTGACATCTTCACAATATTTGTTCTTCCAATCCATGAGCATGGAACGTTTTTCCATTTCTTTGTGTCTTCCTCAATTCCTTTCATGAGTATTTTATAGTTTTCTGAGTACAGATTCTTTGCCTCTTTGGTTAGATTCATTCCTAGGTATCTTATGGTTTTGGGTGCAATTGTCAATGGAATCGACTCCTTAAGTTCTCTTTCTTCTGTCTTGTTGTTGGTGTATGCGAATGCCACTGATTTCTGTGCATTGATTTTATATCCTGCCACTTTACTGAATTCCTATATGAGTTCTAGCAGTTTTGGGGTGGAGATTTTGGGTTTTCCACATAAAGTATCATATCATCTTCAAAGAGTGAGAGTTTGACTTCTTTCCAGATTCAGATGCCTTTTATTTCTTTTTGTTGTCTGATTGCTGTGGCTAGGACTTCTAATACTCTGTTGAATAGCAGTGGTGATAGTGGACATCTCTGCTGTGTTCCTGACCTTAGGG
This sequence comes from Callorhinus ursinus, assembly GCF_003265705.2. Lineage (NCBI taxonomy): Eukaryota > Metazoa > Chordata > Mammalia > Carnivora > Otariidae > Callorhinus > Callorhinus ursinus. The sequence continues at coordinate 3,088,213 of NW_027397128.1, forward strand.
GGAAAGCTCTCAGGTTTTCCCCATTGAGAATGATATTTGCTGTGGGTTTTTCATAAATGGCTTTTATGATATTGAGGTATGTACCCTCTATGCCACTACTCTGAAGAGTTTTGATCAAGAAAGGATGCTGTACTTTGTCAGATGCATTTTCTGCATCTATTGAGAGGATCATATTGTTCTTGTTCTTTCTTTTATTAATGTATCATATCACATTGATTGATATGCACATGTTGAACCAAACTTGCAGTCCAGGGATAAATCCCACTTGGTCGTAGTGAATAATCCATTTAATGTACTGTTGGATGCTATTGGCTAGTATTTTGGTGAGAATTTTTGCATCCATGTTCATCATGGATATTGGTCTGTAATTCTCCTTTTTGATGGGGTCTTTGTCTGGTTTGGGGATCAAGGTAATGGTGGCCTCATAAAACGAGTTTGGAAGTTTTCCTTGCATTTCTATTTTTTGGAACAATTTCAGATGAAGAATAGGTATTAATTCTTCTTTAAATGTTTGGTGGAATTCCCCTGGGAAGCCATCTGGCCCTGGGCTTTCTTTTTTTGGGAGATTTTTGATGACTGCTTCAATTTCCTTTGTGGTTATAGGCCTGTTCAGGTTTTCTATTTCTTCCTGGTTCAGTTTTGGTAGTTGATACATCTCTAGGAATGCATCCATTTCTTCCAGATTATCTAATTTGCTGGCATAGAGTTGCTCATAATATGTTCTTATAATTGTTTGTATTTCTTTGGTATTGGTTGTGATTTCTCTTCTTTCATTCATGATTTTGTTGATTTGGGTCGTTTCTCTTTTCTTTTTGATAAGTCTGGCCAGGGGTTTATCAATTTTGTTAATTCTTTGAAAGAACCAGCTCCTAGTTTCGTTGATCTGTTCTATTGTTCGTTTGTTTTCTATTTCACTGATTTCTGCTCTGATCTTCATTATTTCTCTTCTCCTGCTGGGCTTAGGCTTTATTTGCTGTTCTTTCTCCAGTTCCTTTAGGTGTAGGGTTAGGTTGTGTATTTGAGATCTTTCTTGTTTCTTGTGAAAGGCTTTTATTACTATACACTTTCCTCTTAGGACTGCCTTTGCTGCATCCCAAAGATTTTGAACAGTTGTGTTTTCATTTCCATTTGTTTCCATGAATCTTTTTCATTCTTCTCTAATTTCCTGGTTGACCCATTCGTTCTTTAGTAGGATGCTCTTTAGCCTCCAAGTATTTGAGTTTTTTCTGACTTTCCTCTTGTGATTGAGTTCTAGTTTCAAAGCATTGTGGTCTGAAAATATGCAGGTAATGATCCCAATCTTTTAGTACCAGTTGAGACCTGATTTGTGACCTAGGATGTGATCTATCCTGAAGAATGTTCCATGGGCACTAGAGAAGAATGTGTATTCTGTTTCTTTGGGATGGAATGTTCTGAATATATCTGTGAAGACGATTTGGTCCAGTGTGTCATTTAAAGTCTTTATTTCCTTTTGATCTTTTGATTAGATGATCTGTGCATTTCAGGCAGGGGGGTGTTAAAGTCCCCCACTATTATTGTATTGTTGTCAATGTGTTTCTTTGCTTTTGTTATTACTTGGCTTATATAATTGGCTGCTCCCATTTAGTGGCATAGATATTTACAATTTTTAGATCTTCTTGTTGGATAGACCATTTAAGTAGGATATAGTGTCCTTCCTCATCTCTTCCTACAGTCTTTGGTTTAAAATCTAATTTGTCTGATATAAGGATTGCCGCCCCAGCTTTCTTTTGGTGTCCATTAACATGGTAAAAGGATTTCTACCCCTTCACTTTCTATCTGGGGGTGTCTTTGGGTCTAAAATGTGTCCTTGCGGACAGCATATTGATGGGTCTTGTTTTTTTATCCAATCTGCTACTTTGTGTTTTTGATTGGATATTTAGCCCATTTATATTCAGGGTCACTATTGAAAGATACGAATTTAGTGCCATTGTATTGCCTGTAAGGTGACTGTTACTTTATATTGTCTGTGTTCCTTTCTAGTCTATGTTGCTTTTAGGTTCTCTCTTTGCTTAGAGGACCCCTTTCCAGATTTCTTGTAGGGCTGGTTTCGTGTTTGCAAATTCCTTTAGGTTTTGTTTGTCCTGGAAGCTTTTTATCTCTCCTTCTATTTTCAATGACAGCCTAGCTGGATATAGTATTCTTGGCTACATATTTTTCTCATTTAGTGTTCTGAAGATATCATGCCAGTCTTTTCTGGCCTGCCAGGTCTCTGTGGATAGGTCTGTTGCCAATCAAATGTTTCTACCATTGTAGGTTACAGATCTCTTGTCCCGAGCTGCTTTCAGGATTTTCTCTTTGTCTCTGAGACTCGTAAGTTTTACTATTAGATGTCGGGGTGTTGACCTATTTTTATTGATTTTAAGACGGGTTCTCTGTGCTTCCTTGATTTTGATGACTGTTTCCTTCCCCCAATTAAGGAAATTCCCTGCTATAATTTGCTCCATTATACCTTCTGCCCCTCTCTCCTTCTTCTTCTGGGATCCCAATTCTTCTAATATTGTTTCATCTTATGGTATCACTTATCACTCGAATTCTTCCCTCCTGATCCAGTAGTTGTTTCTCTCTCTTTTTCTCAGCTTCTTTACTTTCCATCATTTGGTCTTCGATATCACTAATTTTCTCTTCTGCCTCGTTTATCCTAGCAGTTAGAGCCTCCATTTTTAATTGCACCTCATTGATAGGCTTTTTGATTTTGACTTGGTTAGATTTTAGTTCTTTTATTTCTCCAGAAAGGGTTTCTCTAATATCTTCCATGCTTTTTTCAAACCCAGCTAGTATCTTTAAAACTGTCATTCTGAACTCTAGTTCCGACATCTTATTAATGTCCATATTGATTTGGTCCCTGGCAGTCGGTACTCCCTTTTGTTCTTTTTTTTTTTTTGAGGTGACTTTTTTCTGTCCTGTCATTTTGTCCAGAGGAGAATAGATGAATGAGGGAACAAAATGTTAACAGGGTACCAACGACCCCAGAAAAATATACACTAAACAAATCAGAAGAGACCTGAAAGCAGGGGAAAGAAAGAAAAAAGAGGAAAAAAAATATGTGTACATAATCAAATATGATCAAGCTGGTGCATAGATCAGTGCCACACACTAGATTTTGGGCGTATTTTGGTCTGTTAGAAGAAAGTGCCTCCCAAAATTTTAAAGAAAGAAAATTTATATTTGTACAAAAATGAGGGTAAGTACGATGAAGGGATGGAATATGACTGTAACTATGAAAACTTTAAAAATTTTATAAAGGGAATTGATAAGAAGTTGGTTGAAAAAGGAAAGAAGAGGAATTATAAAAAAGAAGGGAGAGAATGTGATCAGGCAGGAGACTAGAACAAAGCCATACACTAGAGATTTAGGGTATATTTTGGTCTGTTAGAAGAAACTATATCCCAAAATTTTAAAGAAAGAACAACTTATACATATATAACAGAAATAAGGTTAACTACTATGAAGGGATAGAATATGACTCTAAAAACGAAAAATAAAAAAGATTTAAAAAAAGGAATTGATAAGATGTTGGTTGAAAATGAGAAAAAGAAAAATTCAAAAAGAGAAAAAGAAAAAGAAAATTAAAAAAAATTAACTTTGAAAGACTAAAGAATCAGGGGGAAAAAAGCCATGAATTCTATGTGCTGTATTCCTCTAGTGCTGGTGTTCTGCCATTCTCATTAATCGGCAAACTTGGTCTTGGCTGGCTGTTCTTGCTGATCTTCTGGGGGAGGGGCCTTCTGCCATGGTTCTCAAATGCCTTTGCCTCAGGTGGAATTGCCCCGCTCTTGCCAGCCCGGGCTAAGTAATCTGCAGGTTTGCTCTTGGAGTTTTTGTTCCCTGCAAGCTTTCCGTAAAGCTTTGGAGGATGAGAATGTAAATTGGGGCCTCCCAATCTCTGTCCCGGAGGTGCTGAGAACTTGCGGTCCCACTCCTCAGGGAGGCCCCAGAGAAAAGCAGTCAATCACTCCTGTCTCCCCAGTCTCTGGCCATACTCCATGCTCACCCCCTGTGACTAAGCATTTTTATCTCTGTCACACGACCCCATTTAGAGTCTCCAAACCCAGCAGATTCCTGTGGTGCACTCCTCCCAGGGGGAGGAAGGGGAGTCTCCCTGGATCTGCCATTTGTTGGGTCCTTGCTGGAAGAGCAGTGGCCTGACTGTGCTGCGGATCATGGTTATGGCAAACCCGAGCTGAGAGCCCACTCCTCCGCTCCGTCTCTGCAACCAACTTCCCTGCCCTGATACCTGGGAGCTCTGCCGCACTCAGGCACCCCTGGTCTTTCTGTGACACCACAGGTCCTGAGACCACACTGTCCCAGTGATGGTTTCACCCCCCGCTTAGCCACTGGAGAGACATCCCTCAGCAGAGCCGACTTCTAAAAGTTCCAATTTTGTCTCTGCTGCTCTATCACTTGCCAGTAGCGGCTGATGGAGGCCCCCTCACCCACCATCTATCTTCCCGAATATCGCCTCAGATTCACTTCTCCGCATGTCCTACCTTCCAGAAAGTGGTCGCTTTTCTGTTCAGAGAGTTGCTGTTATTCTTTTCTTCACTCTCCTGTTGAGTTCGTAGGTTTTCAGAATGGTTTGATCCCTATCTAGCTGAATTCCTGGGACCAGACAAAATTTAGGTCTCCTACTCCTCTGCCCTCTTGCTCCTCCCCCCTCTTCCTTTTACTTTTTTTTCTGGAAAAAATGAGAATTTCCCTAAAACATCTGTGTATAAACAATAATTACCATGCACTATGTTTTAAGAATGATAGAACTTGGAACAATATTTAAGAAAATAAGGGCATTTGACTACGGTTTAGTCTATTTTTCAGTGACATTTATGTACTAACACTTAAAGCTTGTTTTAAGAATATCATTTATTCTTATTATAAAATAATATTTTCTCATCATAAAAAAGCTAAAAATGCAGACATGTATGAAATATAATATGAATGTCTTATGTAACCCCAAACCTACATTGAAATAATACTATTAACTAATACATTTCTTTTCAGATACTTTTAATAACATAAAACAAATAACAGAAAAACATCTATATTTCTTTTTCAAAAAATGGATCATTCTATACTGCATTGTGCTATAAGAACAGCTAAACAAAACTTAATTAAGCTTAATTCTTCACTGACCTCTAGGCACTTAGGCACCTCTACTTTGTGTACGACTTATGCCTGAAATATACTAAGCACTCCATAACTTAACTGGTTTAGATATTACAGGATGTCTCCAAATCAAAATAAATAAAGGAAAAAGAAGTGGACAATAATGATACATTTTAAAAGTAGAACAAATATTGAAAGAGTCATAATCTAATATAATAACCTGATAAATGGTTCTGGAGAAAGACAGACTCATAGCCTACTTAAAGCAACCATTGTTTGAGGGAGAGAAAAAGCTCCATAATAAACCTCAATCTCAATATGAAAAAAAAAAAAGAAAAACATAGGGGTTTGTGCAGGTACACTCCAAATCCTTTGAGAATAAACACTTCTTTTTTGTTTGTTTGTTTGTTTCCTTCTACCTCAGTATCTAAGCAGAGTCCTGCCTTTTTCATTTCACCTAACTGGAAGGAAAGGTAGAGATGGAAAACAAAATGATCATAAACACTAAGAGATAATTAATTCCAGCAATATTTGAGGATTTAGAAGATCAGAAGAGTAAAGAGAAAATAAATAGAACAGGATTATTCAAAGGATCACTACATAAAAAATTAATGATGTATTATATGGTGACTAACAACATAATAAAATCAATTAAAAAAATAAAATAAAATGTAGCTTTTAGGCATGATCATTGAATATTGATTTTTCCATTTTCTTATACTTTTAGATTAATTTCCCTATTCATGTAAAAGTCAACTTTTGGGTGACTTATTAAAGTTTCATATTCTGTAATAAAAAAAGATTACTCAAGGGAGTGAACAAGCTAGGGAGGGGGATTCACAAGGAGAATGAGGAGAATGACAATTAAAGCTCCTTTAAACCTTTTGATTTAATAAAGCCTAGGACAAAGCCCATGAGTTTTATCTATCTTTTCCATCCACTTTTTGGGAAGATAATAAGCGTGGTTGTTAGGAAGATGAGGGTGAGATGGAGGAAGTAAACAAGGTGATTGACTGCGTCTGTTGGAGACAAAGTTACCAATATTCTACCTTAAATTAGGGACATGGTCTAGAGTGAAGTGGCACCCTCCCTATATAAGAATAGGATATAATTTAGCTAAGGTTGAGTGAACTGAGTACAGGGTATATATCAAAATTACATAAAGAAAGCCAAGTCCAGATTTTTAATCAAAATTGTTCACAACACCAGCAAAACTGTTCAGTCTACTTAAGCTCTCCAGCCACAGAAAACAGTGAAATTAACAATACCCAGTCCTTGAATGAAAATTCTGAGGAAAAATAGACTCAGATAAAGTGGAACAGAAGTAAAGGATTTACCCATATTATATCTGAGCAGATATAAGATTTTGATTAAGGCACCCACTTTGAAAATGTGAACAATTTGGGGTGCCTGGGTGGCTCAGGCAGTTAAGCATCCAACACTTGATTTCAGCTCAGGTCATGATCTCAGGGTCATGGGATGGAGCCACCATGTAGGGTTCTGTGCTTAGTGGGGAGTATGCTCATATAGTTCTTACCCTTTATCTTACTGATGTGGTGTATCACATTGATCGATTTATGAATATTGAACCACATTTGGAGCCCAGGAATAAATCCCACTTGATCATAGTGAAAAAAATTAATGTATTGTTGCATTTGGTTTGCTAGCATTTTATTAATAAATCTTGCATCCATGTTCATCAGGGATATTGGTCTGTAGTCCTCTTTTATAGTGGTTTCTTTACCCAGTTTTGATATCAGGTTTGAATGGATTAGTTTTCTGCCCTTTATGTTTTTCTGGAATAGTTTGAAAAGAATAGGTATTAACTCTTCTTTTAATGTTTGCTAGAATTCATCTGTGAAGCCATCTGGCCCTGAACTTTTGTTTATTGGAAGTTTTTGGATTACTGATTCAATTTCTTGGCTTTTTATCAGTCCATTTAATTTTCCTATGTCTTCCTGTTTTGGCTTGATAGTTTATATATTATAGGAATTTATCCATTTCTTCTAGGTTGCCCAATTTATTGGCATATACTTTTTCATAATATTCTTTTGTGGTTATATGTCAGTGGTGTTGGTTTTATTTATCCTCTCTCTTTTTTGATTTTATTTATTTGGGTCCTTTCTTTTCTCTCCCTATCTCTTTCTCTCTCTCTCTCTTTTTGGTAGGTCTGAAAAAGTTTATCAGTTTTCTTAATTATTTCAAAGTAACAGCTCCTGGTTTCATTGATCTGTTCTGTTTTGTTTGTTTTAGTTTCTATATCATTGGTTTCTTTTTTAAAAACGATTGTACTTATTTATTTGAAAGAGAGAGATGGAGAGAGCATGAGTGCAAGGAGGGGCAGAGGGATAGGGAGAGGTAGACTCCCCGCTGAGCAAAGAGCCTGACACAGGGTTCGATCCCAGGACCTTGAGACCACAACATGAGCTGAAAGACAGATGTTTAACTGACTGAGCCACCCAGGTGCCCCCATTAATTTATGATCTAATCTTTATTATTTCCCTTCTTCTGCTGGCTTTGGGTTTCATTTGTTGTTCTTTTTCTAGCTCCTTTAGGTTAGGTTGATTATTTAAGATGTTTCATGCTTCCTGAGGTAGATCTGTACTGGCATATACTTCCTTCTTAGGACTGTTTTGCTGCATCCCTGAGGATTTGGACAGTTTTGTTTTCATTTTCATTTATTTCCATGTTTTTTTATAATTTCATATTTTATTTCCTGAATGGTCCATTCATTGTTTAGTAGCAGGTTATATAACCTCTATGTGTTTATGTTCTTTTCATATTTTTCTTGTGGTTGACTTCCAGTTTCATAGCATTGTGGTCAGAAACAGTGCATGGTACAACTTAATTTTTCTTGTATTTGTTGAGTCCTGTTCTACCTAATGTTTGATCTATTTTGGAGAATGTTACATCTGTACTTGTAAAGGATGTGTATTCTGCTATTTTAGAGCAGAATGTTCTGAATACATCTCATAAATCCATCTATCCAGGGAGTCACTCAAAGACATTGCTCACTTGTTTGTTTGTTTTTTCCTGTTTAGCTGATCTGTCCATTGATGTCAGTGGGATGTTAAAGTCCCCAATATTAATGTATAATTATCAATTACTTACTTTATCTTTGTTATTGATTGTTTTGTATATTTTGGTCCTCCCATGTTGGGTACATAAAAAGTTACAACAGTTAGATATTCTTGTTGGAGTGTCCATTTTGTGATTATGTAATGCCCTACTTTGTCCATTTTTTGTCTATTTTTGTCTTTGTCTATATTTACAGTCTTGGCTTTAAAATCTAGTTTATGCAATATAAATACTGCTGCTTTGGCTTTCTTTTGACATCCATTTGCAAGATAAATATTTCTCCACCTCCTCACTTTCAATCTGCAGGTTTCTTTAGATCTAAAATGAGTCTCCCGTAGGCAGCATATCAATGGGTCTTGTCGTTTTTCCATCCTGACACCCTATGTCTTTGGATTGGAGCATCTAGTCCATTTACATTCAAAGTACTTATGGATTGCTATATATTTAGTGCCATTTTATTACTTGTTTTGGCATTGTTTCTGGAGATTTTCTCTGATTCTTTCTTGTCTTTGTCACTTTGGGTCTCTCCTTTGCACGCAAAGAGTCCCTGCTAATATTTCCTTCAGGGCTGGTCTAGCGGTCATGGACACCTTTAGTTTTAGTTTGTCTGTGTAACTCTTTATCTCCCCTTCTATTCTGAATGATATCTTTGCTGGATAGAGTATTCTTGGTTGCAGATTTTTCCCATTCAGCCCCTTAAATATACCATGCCACTCTCTTCTGGCTTGCAAAATTTCTGTTGAGAAATCTCCAGCTCGCCTTATGGGTTTTCCCTTATAAGATAGAGACTTTTTTTTCTTGCTTCATTTAAGATTTTTTCTTTATCACTATATTTTGCATATGTAATTACAATATATCTTGGTGTTGGCCTGCTTTTGTTGATTTTGATGACAGCTGTTTGTGCCTCTTGGATCTGGATGTCTGTTTCCTTCCCCAGATTAGGGAGATTTTCAACAATAATTTCCTCAAGTAAATTTTATGCCCCCTTTTCTCTCACTTATACTTCAGGGATTCAGATAATATGAATGTTATTTCATTTCATGGTGTCACTAAGTTATCTAAGTCTGTTCTCATGTCCCATATTTCTTCTTTCTCTCTTTTGTTCAAACTCATTATTTTCCTTTATTTTGTTTTCTATGTCACTAATTCATTCCTCTGCTTCTTCAAGCCCACTGTTCATTGCATCAAGCCTGTTTCCAATCTGGTTCATTGCATTTTTCACCTCTGATTAATTCTTTTTTTAACCCTTACCTTTGTACTAAGGGTTTTTCTGATGTCCCCTTTTCTAAATCCCAGTGAGTATCCTTATTACAGTTCCTTTAAATTAGGCTTGTTGTAACTGTTTTACTTATATCTTTGGCAGTGGCTTTATCTTACATTTTCATTTGGAATAAATTCCTCCATCTTTGCATTTTGTCTAAGTCTCTGCCTTCTTCTCTGTGTCAGAAAACTCACTTATATCTCCTGCTCCTGAAAGTAGTGGCCTTATGAAGAAAAGGTCATGTAGTGTCCAGGGACTGGCACTTCAGGGAATAACTCTGCTCTGTGCTGTTTGCACTATGTTGTTGTATTTTGGTTCCTCTGTCTCTCATGACAGTCATGTTCAGAAACTCTTCTTGTCAAGAAGAGGTAATTTATCCCAAATGGAAGAACAAGATAAGGCCATGGCCAGAGATCTAAGTGAAACAGATATAAGTAAAATGGCTGATGGAGTATTTAAAGCAACAGTTGTAAATATACTCATTGAGCTTGAGAAAAGAATACATTAGTGAGACCCTTACCACAGAGATAAAAGAGTTAAAAAAATCAATCAGAGATGAAGAATACAATAAATGAGACTGGAAACAGCCTTGATGCAATGAACAGCAAGCTGGAAGAAGCAGAGGAATGAATTAGTGACATAGAGGACAAAATAATAGAAAATAATGAAGGTTAACAAAAGAATTATGCAACACCGGAATAGATGTAAGGAACTCAGTGACTCCATGAAACATAATAACAGTCATATTATAGTAGTCTCAGAAGAAGAAGAATTTCCCTAATCTGAAGAAGGAAACAGACATCCAGACCCAAGAGTCACAGACAACTCCCATCAAAATTAAAAAAAAGGCCCAAACCAAGATATACGGTAATTAAATTTGTAAAATATAGTGATAAGGAAAAAATCTTAAATGCAGACAAAAGAAAAGTCCTTACCTTACAAGGGAACACTAATAAGGCTAGCTGGAGATTGCTCAACAGAAACTTTGCAAACCAGAAAGACGTACAAAGTGCTGAATGGGAAAAATCTGCAAACAATAATACTTTATCCAGCAAAGCTATCATTCAGAATAGAAGAAGAGATAAAGAGTTACACAGACAAACTAAAACTAAAGGTGTCCGTAACCACTAGACCAGCCCTGAAGAAAATATTAGCAGGGCCTCTTTGAGTGCAAAAGAGACCCAAAGTGACAAAGACAAGAAAGAATCAGAGAAAATCTCCAGAAACAATGCCAAAACAAGCAATAAAATGGCACTAAATACATAGCAATCCATAATTATTTGGAACGTAAATGGACTAGATGCTCCAATCCAAAGACATAGGGTGTCAGAATGGAAAAATGACAAGACCCATTGATATGCTGCCTACAGAAGACTCGTTTTAGATCTAAAGAAACCTGCAGATTGAAAGTGAGGAGGTGGAGAAACATTTATCTTGCAAATGGATGTCAAAAGAAATCTAATACAACAATTATATCACACAAAATAGACTTTAAAGCCAAGACTGCAAAAATAGACAAAGTAGGGTATTATATAATCATAAAAAGGACAATCCAAAGAAGATTTAACTGTTGTAAATATTAATGCACTCAACATGTGAGGACCAAAATATATAAAACAATAACAAATATAAAGGAACTAATTGACAATAACACAATAATAATAGGGGACTTTAACATCCCACTTACATCAATGGACAGATCATCTAAGTTGAAAATAAACAAGACCACAATGGCTTTGAAAGACACAGTGGACCAGATGGACTTAACAGATAAACAGCAGAATACATATTCTTTTCAAGTGTACATGGGACAGTCTCCAGAATACATGACAGATTTGGTCACTAAACAGGAGTCAACAAACATAAGAAGATTAAAGTCATACCACAAATCTTATCTGACCACATGCCAGGAAACTAGAAATCAAGCAGAAGAAAAATTTTGGAAAGACCACAAACACACGGAGGCTAAACAACATGCTACTAAACAATGACTGGATCAACAAGAAATCAAAGAAGAAATAAAAAATTACATGCAAACAGATGAAAATGAAAACACAATGGTCCAAACCTTTCAGATGCAACAAAAGTAGCCTAAGAGCAGGGGTGCCTGGGTGACTCAGTCCTTAAGCGTCTGCCTTCAGCTTGGGTCATGATCCCAGGGTCCTGGGATCGAGCCCTGCATAGGGCTCCTGCTCGACGGGAAGCCTGCTTCTTTCTCTCCCACTCCCCCCTGCTTGTGTTCCCTCTCTCGCTGTATCTCTCTCTGTCAAATAAATAAATAAAATCTTTAAAAAAAGTCATCTAAGAGCAGATGTCCTATAGGAATATAAGCCTACCTTAAGAAGTAACAGAAATCCCAAATTAAAAATCTAACCTTACACCTACAGAAACTAGAAAAGGAACTACTGAATCCTAAAACCAGCAGAAGAAAGGATATAATAAAGATTAAAGCAGAAGTAAATGATGTATAAACTAAAAAACACACACACAATAGAACAGATCAATGAAACCAGGATATGGTTCTTTGAAAAAATTAAGAAAATTCATAAACCTCTAGCTTACTAATCAGAAAGAAAAGAGAAAGGACTCAAATGAATAAAATTACAAAAGGTGAGAAGAATAAATAAGAATAAATAACAACCACTGAAATACAATCATACAAGGATATTATGAAAAACTATATGCCAACTAATTGGACAACCTAGTAGAAATGTATAAATTCCTACAAACACATAAACTACCAAAACTGAAACAGGAGGAATTAGACAACTTGAAAAGACAAGGAAATTGAATCATAATCAAAAAACTCCCAAGAAATAAGTCCAGAGCTATGACTTCACAGGCGAATTCTACCAAACATTTAAAAAAGAGTTAATACTGGGGCTCCTGTGTGGCTCAGTGGTTAAGCATTTGCCTTGGGCTCAGATCATGATCCCAGGGCCCTGGGATCAAGTCCCACATCGGGCTCCTTGCTCAGTGGGAAGCCTGCTGCTCCCCGTTTGTGCTCTCTCTCTTGCTCTCTCTCACTCTCTCTCTCAAATAAGTAAATAAAAAGTATTTTTAAAAATGCTGTTGTCATTTTGATAGGGATTGCAGTAAATGTGTAGATTGTTTTGGATAGTATAGACATTTTAACAATATTTGTTCTTCTAATCCGTGAGCATGCAATGTCTCCATTTCTTTGTGTCATTTTCCATTTCTTTCATTAGTGTTTCATAGTTTTCAGGGTACAGGTGTTTGACCTCTTTGGTTAGATTTATTCCTAGGTGTCTTACTGTTTTGGGTGCAATTATAAATGGGATTGATTCCTTAATTTATCATTCTGCTTCTTTATTACTGGTATATAGAAATGAAACAGATTTCTGTACCTTGATTTTGTAATAATCCAATTCTCCTGAAATTGTAGTTCACCACTGTAGTGCAGTTTTACCACTTTTTTTTTTTTTTGGTGGAGTCTTTCAGGTTTTCTATATAGAGTATCATGTCATCTGGAAAGAGTGAAGTTTTATTTATTTCTTGCTGATTTGGATGTCTTTTATTTCTTTTTGTTGTCTGATTGCTGTAGTTGGACTTCCAGTGCTATATTAAATAACAGTGGTGAGAGTGGATATCCCTGTCATATTCCTGACCATAGAGGAAAATGCTTTTTCTGCATCTATTGAAATAATCATATGGTTCTTATCCTTTCTCTTATTGATGTGGTGTATGATGTTGATTGATTTGGGAATATTGAACCATACTTGCAACCCAAGAATAAATCCAACTTGAACGTGGTGAATGATTCCTTTAAAGAATTGTTGGATTTTGTTTCCTAGTATTTGATTGAGAATATTTGCACCCATGTTCATCAGAAATATTAACCTTTAGATCTCTTTTTTAGTCATTTTTTATCCAGCTTTGGTATAAGGTTAATGCTGGCCTCATAGAATTAATTTGGAAGTTTTCTTTCTTTTTCTGTTTTCTGGAATAGCTTGAGAAGGATAGGTATTAACTCTTTTTTTAAGACTTTATTTATTTATTTGTCAGAGAGAGAGAGAGCAGGGTAAGAGGCAGAGGGAGAAGCAGACTCCCCGCTGGGCAGAGAGCCCCATGGGGGACTCAATCCCAGGTTTCTGGGATCATGACCTGAGCCCAAGGCAGACGCTTAACTGACTGAACCACCCAAGCACCCCAACAACAGCATTTTTCACAGAGCTGGAACAATCCTAAAATATTCATGGAGCCACAAAAGACCCTGAATAGCCAAAACATCCTTGAAAAACAAAAGCAAAGCTGGAGGCATCACAATTCTGGACTTTATATTATATTTCAAAGCTGGAGTGAGCAAATTAGTATGGTAGTGGCACAAAAATAGACACATAGGTCAATGGAACAGAATAGAAATCACAGAAATAAACTTACGGAAACAAAACTGAAAATAATATCCAATGGAAAAAAGAAATCTCTTCAACAAATGGTGTTGGGAAATCTGGACAGCAACATGCAAAATAATGAAACTGAACAACTTTCTTACACCATACATAAAAATAAATTAAAAACGGATTAAAGACGTAAATGTGAGTCATGAAACCATAAAAGTCCTATAGGACAACACAGGCAGTAACCTCTCTGACATTGTCCATATCTACTTCTTTGTGGATATTTCTCCTGAAGATGAGGGAAACAAAAGCAAAATAAACTATTCAGACTTCATCAGAATAAAAAGCTTCTGCATAGCAAAGGAAATAATCAATAAAACTCAAAGACACCTTATGCAATGGGAGAAGATACTGACAAATGACATATTTGATAAAGGGTTAGTTATATATATATATGTTCTATATATATATGAACATATATATATGTTCTATATCTATATCTATATATATATGTTCTATATATATATATGAACATATATATGTTCTCTCTATATATATAACTTATAAAATTCAACACCTCAAAAATGAATAATCCAATTAAAAAATGCACTGAAGACATGAATAGACATTTTTTCCAAGGAGGACATACAGATGGCCAATATACACATGAAAAGATGCTCAGCATCACTCATCATCTGGGAAATACAAATCAAAAATACAATGAGATGTCACCTCACCCTTGTCAGAATGGCTAAAATCAACAACTCAGGAATCAACAGGTTCCTGCTCCCTGCTTGTGCTCTCTATCATAAGTGAGGGTGTGGAGAAAGGGGAACCATCTTGAAGTATGGGTGGGAATGCAAACTGGTGTTTTTCAACAGTGCGGTTCCACAAAAAGTTAAAAATAGAACTATACTATTAATCAGCAATTGCACTAGTGGGCATTTACCCAAATGATACAAAAATACTGATCTGAAGAAATACATGCACACAAAGTTCATAGCAGCATTATCAACAATAGCCAAATTATGGAAAAAGCCCAAATGTCCATCAACTGACAAATGGATAAAGAAGAAATTATGGCCGAATATTACTCGGCCATAAAAAATAATGAAATATTCCCATTTGCAAGGCCATAGATAGAGGTAGAGAGTATTATGCTAAGGGAAATAAATCAGCCAGAAAAAGACAAATACCATATAATTTCAATCATATGTAGAATTTAAGAAACAATACAAATGAGCAAAGGGGGAAAAAAGAGAGAAGCAAACCAAGAAACATACTCTTACCTATAGAGAATAAACTGATAGTTACCAGAGGGGAGGTGGGGGGGGTAAATAGGTGATAGGGATTAAGGAGTGCACTTATGATGAGCACCAGGTGTTGTATATAAGTGTTGACTCACTAAATTGTACACCTGAAACTAATATGACACTGTATGTTAATTAACTGGAATTTAATCAAAACCTTAAAAAATAGAAAAAATTCAAAAAATTTAAAGAAAATATCTATTTGTAAGAGCAAGCAAAAATAAATACACTGTCTTAAAAGCTATTTAGCAAAAAAATTGCTACATGACTATAAAGCCTGTTTTCAAACTAGTCTATGGCAGAAAAGAATATGAATAAAGGAATTAAATACATTGTGTTTATATAGGAAGACAGCAGTGTGTAGTTGTCAACATTCAAAATGTAGCTATAAATTCAATATGACCTGAATCAAAATGCCAACAGGGTTTCCTTGGTAACATGACATAATCATTTAAATGTTCATAAGGGTCTCTATAGTTAAGAGAACAAACTAAGGGTTGCTGTAGGGGAGGTGGGTGGGGGGATGGGCTAAATGGGTTGTGGGCATTAAGGAGGGCACTTGTTGGGATGAGCACTGGGTGTTATATTTAAGCGATGAATCACTAAATTCTACTCCTGAAACCAATACTACACTATATGGTAACTAACTTGAATTTAAATTAAAAAATAAAATAAATGTTCATCTGTGACAATAACTGTGCTAAGGTAGGAATAAAATTTGGGGAAAAACATATATGGAGATTACCTCAGCTAGATATATAATATATTAGAAAGATAAAGGAATGGAAAGGCTTTGAAAATGGAGAGGAGATAGGCAGACAGAAAAAAAAAGAAACAATAAAATAGAATACATAAGTGGACCCAAATTCACTAAAGTATCTAGTACATTTTAAAAGTGTAACTTCAAAACAGTCAAGAAAATGTACCTTTTAATAAGTGATATTGGTACAAATCACTAGCAATTTGGAATAAAAACAAGGCTGGAATGCTTCCTCATACATTATTCTCCCTCAAAAAATCACTGATGAATGCCTCATGCATAAAATATAAAATCATAAAATTTATTTTGAAGAATAAAAATGCAATAAGAGTTCAGGCTCTATGGAGAAATTAAACATCACACTCTTGGATAACCAGTGGGTGAAAGAATAAATCACAGGGGAAATTAGAGAATGTTTTTAGATGAATTCAAGCAAAAACACAATATACCAAAAATTAACAAATACAGGTAAAGTAGTACTTACAGAGAAAGTTATAGCTATAAACACATGCATTTTTTAAAGTAGAAAAATCTAAATCAATGATCTAACCTCCCAATTTTAGAAACCGGAAAAAGAAGAGCAAACTAACCCAAAGCAAACAGAAGGAGAAAATAATCAATGTGAAAATGAAAATAAATAGGGGCGCCTGGGTGGCTCAGTTGGTTGAGCGACTGCCTTCGGCTCAGGTCATGATCCGGAGTCCCGGGATCGAGTCCCACATCGGGCTCCCTGCTCGGCAGGGAGTCTGCTTCTCCCTCTGACCCTCTTCCCTCTCGTGCTCTCTATCTCCCATTCTCTCTCTCTCAAATAAATAAATAAAATATTAAAAAAAAAGAAAAAGAAAATGAAAATAATTAAAAAAGAGAATACAGAAACAATAGAAAAATATATTAAACCTAAAGCTGGTTCTTTGACAAGATCAACAAAACTGACAGACACTGAACAAAAAAAAAAAAAGAGAGAGAGAGAGTGAGAGAGAAGATTCAAATTACAAAAATAAAAAATGAATGAATGAAAATCACTATTGGCCTTAAGAAATAAAGAGAATTATGAGGGAATACTATGAAAAACTGCATGCCAACAAATGCAATAAATTAAATGGAATAGTCAAATACAAAGAAAGATAAGAAAAACTACTCAATTGACCTAAGAGTGACAGAAAATTAGATAGATTTATAACAAGCAATGACTGAGTTCATAATTAACTAAAGGACAAAGAAAAGTCCAGGCCCAGATGGCTTTGAAGGTGAATTTTACCAAACACATAAAGTAGAATTCATACCAATTTTAGCTTTTAGGATTCTTTAGGAAAACAAAACAAATAGGATAAATTTATTTTAAGATATTGACTCGTGTTTTTATGGAGTCTGATGAGTCCCAAGATCTGCAGTTGGGAAGCTGGAGACTCAGGAGAGCCAATGACTATGTCCAGTCTGAAGGCAGTCAGTCAGGAGGAGTTCCCTCACACTCAGCTATTTTGTTCTTTCAGGTAATTGGATGAGGCCCAACCTTATTAGGAAGGATAATCTGTTTTACTCTGTCTACTGATTAAAATTTTAATCTCATTAAAAACACCTTCATAAACATATAAAGAATGTTTGACTAAATATCTTAGCACCACATGGCCCAATCGAGTTGACACATAAGATCAATCATCACACCAATTCTTCACAAATTTTTCCAAAATTAGAAAATGAGGGACACATTCCACTTCATGTTATGAGGCCAATATTACAATGATGTCATAATCAGAAAAAAATCATAAAAATGAAATCTATAGATGACTATATACTGTTTCTTTTTTTATTATGTTCAGTTAGCCAGTGTATAGTACATCATTAGTTTTTGATGTAGTGTTCAATAATTCATTAGTTACATATAACACCTAGTGCTCATCACAACACGTACCCTCCTTAATACCCATCTCCCTGTTATCCTCTCCCCCACCCCCTCCCTTCTGTAACCCTCAGTTTGTTTCCCAGAGTCCAGAGTCTCTCATTGTTTGTCTCCCTCTCCAATTCCCCCCCTTCAGTTTTCCCTTCCTTCCCTTATTGTCCTCAGTGCTATTCCTTAAGTTCCACAAATGAGTGAAATCATATGATAATTGTCTTTCTCTGCTTGACTTATTTCACTTAGCATAATCCCCACCAGTTCCATCCATGTTGATATAAATGGTGGGTATTCATCCTTTTGGATAGCTGAATAATATTCCATTGTATATATGAACCACATCTTCTTTATCCATTCATCTGTTGAAGGGATTCTACTTTTTTGTTTGTTTATTCATTATTATGCAGTATGTGGTATCATTTTTGTATGAAGACCTCAGGTAATAGGAGTTCAAAATGGAGGAAAAATTGCCAAAGAACCAGAGATCAAAGGTAGGCCTGGTTGTTTCTAGAGACTGATGAAGCTCACTCAAATTCTAGGCTGTGGCTAAGAGGTTGTTTTCAGACCCCAAGGTTTCCATCTTCATATTTTTGTTTACTTATTTTCCTATGTAAATGTCAATAATAATCATTAAAATGTATGCCAGAGATTTAAAAATACTTTTGATGCAATTAGATAATGTATTGGTTTCTTTCTTTCTCTCTCTCTTTCTTTCTTTTTTCCTTCCTTCCTTCCTTCCTTCCTTCCTTCCTTCCTTCCTTCCTTCCTTCCTTCCTTCCTTCCTTCCTTCCTCCCTCCCTCCCTCCCTCCCTCCCTCTCTCTCTTTCTTCTTTCTTTCTTTTTCTTTCTTTCTTTCTTTCTTTCTTTCTTTCTTTCTTTCTTTCTTTCTTTCTTTCTTTCTTCTTTCTTTCTTTTTCATTCTTCTTTTAGCATGTGAGAGATTCTTTGGGGGACAACTCTTGCTCTTGCTTCCATCTGGATTTATTTTTTCTTACACCAATACACAGCTGCCTTTATCTAAAACATCCTAGGAATATACTTTCTATTTCTCCTGTGTTTGATTAAATTTTCCTATGTTCCCATGACTTCCCCTTTTACTCTTTCTTAGTTGATTCCCTATGTTTTGGAAGAAGATACTCTCCAGCTGAAAGAGCACATGTTAGGCATTTTTTTTGAAAATTTTCATGCTGAAGATGTATTTTTACTACCGTTGTATTTGATTAATACTTTCACTGGGTAGAGAATTCTAGAAAAAAAATTATTTCCTCAAAGTATTGTTCTATTGTCTTCTAGATTCCAGTCTCTCTGCTATAAAGTCTGATTACTTCTTGACACAGATCTATTTCCATAAACTTTCTCCTCTCTGGAATCTTCAGTGATATTTCTTTTTTTTCTTCTTCTTAATTTTATTTTATTATGTTATGTTAGTCACCATACAATACATTATTAGTTTTTGATGTTGTGATCCACGATTAATTGTTTGCATATAACACCCAGTGCTCCATGCAGTACATGCCCTCCTTAATACCCATCACTGGGCTAACAAATCCCCCCACCCCCCTCCCCTTTAAAACCCTCAGTTTATATCTCAGAGTCCATAGTATCTCATGGTTCATCTCTCCCTCCAATTCCTCCCCTTCATTTTTCTCTTGCTTCTCCAAACCTTCTCCATGCTATTCCTTATATTCCACAAATAAGTGAAATCATATGATAATAGAATTTCTTTGCTTAATTTATTTCACTTAGCATAATCTCCCCCAGTCCCATCGATGTTGATGTAAAAGATGGGTATTCATCCTTTCTGATGGCTGAGTAATATTCCATTGTATATATGGACCACTTCTTCTTTATCCATTCATCCGTTGAAGGGCATCTCAGCTCTTTCCATAGTTTGGCTATTGCGGACATTGCTGCTATGAACATTGGGGTGGATATGGCCCTTCTTTTCACTACATCTGTGTCTTTGGGGTAAATATCCAGGAGTACAATTGCTGGGTCATAGGGTAGCTCTATTTTTAATTTTCTGAGGCACCTCCACACTATTTTCCAGAGTGGCTGTACCAACTTGCATTCCCACCAACAGTGTAAGAGGGTTCCCCTTTCTCCACAACCTCTCCAACATTTGTTGTTTCTTGCCATGTCAATTTTTGCCATTCTAACTGGTGTAAGGTGGTATCTCAGTGTTGTTTTGATTTGAATTTCCCTGATGGCTAATGATGATGAACACTTTTCATGTGTCTGTTAGCCATTTGTATGTCTTCTTCAGAGAAGTGTCTGTTCACGTCTTCTCATTTTTTGGCCTGTTTATTTGGGTGTTGAGTTTGAGAAGTTCTTTATAGATCTTGGATACCAGCCCTTTATCTGTAGTGTCATTTGCAAATATCTTCCCCCATTTTGTGGGATGCCTCTTTGTTTTGTTGACTGTTTCCTTTGCTGTGCAGAAGCTTTTTATCTTGAAGTCCCAAAAGTTCATTTTTGCTTTTGTTTCACTAGCCTTTGGAGATATATCTTTTTTAAAAAATATTTATTTATTTATTTATTTGAGAGAAAGAATGAGAGAGAGAGAGAGAGCATGAGAGGGGGGAGGGTCAGAGGGAGAAGCAGACTCCCTGCTGAGCAAGGAGCCCGATGCGGGACTTAATCCTGGGACTCCAGGATCATGACCTGAGCCGAAGACAGTCGCTTAACCAACTGAGCCACCCAGGTGCCCTGGAGATGTATCTTAAAAAGGTTGCTGTGGCCGCTGTCAAAGAGGTTATTGCCTATGTTCTCCTTTAGGATTTTGATGGATTCCTGACTCACATTGAGGTCTTTCAACAATTTTGAGTTTACTTTTGTGTAGGGTGTTAGGGAATGGTCAAGTTTCATTCTTCTGCATGTGGCTGTCCAATTTTCCCAGCACTATTTATTGAAGAGACTGTTTATTTCCCATTGCACATTTTTTCCTGCTTTGTCAAAGATTATTTGACCATAGAGGTGAAGGTCCATATCTGGTCTCTGTATTCTGTTCCATTGGTCTATATGTCTGTTTTTGTGCCAGTACCATGCTGTCTTGGTGATCACGGTGTTGTAATATAGCTTGAAATCAGGCAACTTGATGCCCGCCCCCCAGCTTTGTTTTTCTTTTTCAACGTTTTGTTGGCGATTCGGGGTCTTTTCTGATTCCATACAAATTTTAGGAATGTTTGTTCTAGCACGTTGAAAAATGTCATTGGAATTTTGATCAAGATGGCATTGAAGGTATAGATTGCTCTGGGTAGCATAGACATTTTAACAATGTTTATTCTTCCAATCCATGAGCATGGAATGTTTTTCCATCTTTTTTGTCTCCTTCAATTTCCTTCATGAGTGTTCTGTAGTTCCTAGAGTATAGATCCTTCACCTCTTTGGTTAGGTTTATTCAGAGGTATCTTATAGTTTTTGGTGCTATTGTAAATGGAATTGTTTCTCTAATTTCTCTTCCTACAGTTGCATTGTTAGTGTATAAGAAAGCAACTGATTTCTGTGCATTGATTTTGTATCCTGGCACATTACCGATTTGTTGTATGAGTTCAAGTATTTTGGGGGGTGGAGTCTTTTGGGTTTTCCACATAAAGTATCATGTCATCTGCGAAAAGAGAGAGTTTGACTTCTTCTTTTCTAATTTGAACACCTTTTATTTCTTTTTCTTGTCTGATTGTTGCTGCTAGGACTTCTAGTACTATGTTGAACAATAGTGGCGAGAGAGGGCATCCATGACATGTTTCTTATCTTATGGGAAAGGCTCTCATGTTTTCCCCATTGAGGATGATATTTGCTGTGGGTTTTTCTTGGATGGATTTTATGAACTTGAGGAATGTCCCTTCTATTCCTATACTCTGAATAGCTTTAATCGGGAAAGGATGCGGTATTTTGTCAAATGCTTTTTCTGCATCAATTGAGAAGACCATATAGTTCTTCTCTTTCCTCTTACTAATGTGCTCTATCACTGATTGATTTGTGAATGTTGAACCACCCTTGCATCCCAGGGATAAATCCCACTTGGTCATAGTGGATGATCCTTTTGATGTATTGTTGGATCCTATTAGTTAGAATTTTCTGGAGGCTTTTGGAATCCGTATTCATCAGGGATATTGGTCTGAAATTCTCCTTTTGGGTGGGGTCTTTGCCTGGTTTGGGGATTAAGGTAATTCTGGCTTCATAGAATGAGTCTGCAAGCTTTCCTTCTGTTTCTATTTTTTGAAACAGCTTCAGGAGAATATGTATTATTTGTTCTTTGAATGTTTGGTAGAATTCCCCAGGGAATCCATCAGGCCCTGGGCTCTTGGTTTTTGGGAGGTTTTTGATCACTGCTTCAATCTCGTTCCTGGTTATTGGCCTATTCAGGTTGTCAATTTCTTCCTGTTTCAGTCTTGGCAGTTTATAGGTTTCCAAGAAGGCATCCATCTCATCCAGATTGCTCAGTTTATTGGCATATAGTTGTTGATAATAATTTCTAATAATTGTTTCTATTTCCTTGGTGTTAGTCGTGATCTCTCCCCTTTTGCTGATAATTTTATTAATTTGGGTCCTTTCTCTTTTCTTTTGGATGAGTGTGGCCAGTGGTTTATCAATCTTATTAATTCTTTCAAAGAACCAGCTTCTAGTTTCTTTGATATGATCTACTGTGTTTCTGGTTTCTAATTCATTGATTTGTGCTCTAATCTTAATTATTTCTCTTCTAATGTGTGGTTTAGACATCCTTTGTTGCTTTTTCACTAGTTCTTTAAGGTGTAGAGTTAGTTGGTGAATTTGGGAATTTTCTATTTTTTTGAGTGAGGCTTGGATGGCTATATATTTTCTCCATAGGACTGTCTTTACAGTATCCTATAGGTTTTGGCATTATGTGTTTTCATTCTCATTGGTTTCCATGAATTGTTTAAGTTCTTCTTTGATTTCCTGGTTGACCCAAACATTCTTAAGCAGAGTGGTCTTTAGCTTTCAAGTGTTTGAATTTCTGCCAAATTTTTCTTGTGATTGAGTTCCAGTTTTAAAGCATTGTAGTCTGAGAATATGCAGGGAATAATCTCAGTCTTTTGGTATCGGTTGAGACCTGATTTGTGACCCAGTATGTGGTCTATTCTGGAGAAAGTTCCATGTGTGCACGAGAAGAATGAGTATTCTGTTGTTTTAGGGTGGAATGTTCTGTATATAACTATGAGGTCCATCTGGTCCAGTGTGTCATTCAAAGCTCTTGTTTCTTTGTGGATTTTCTGCTTAGATGATCTGTCTATTGCTGAGAGTGGAGTATTGGGTCTCCTACAATTAATGTATTGTTATCAATATGACTTTTTATTTTGGTTAACAGATGGCTTATGTAGATGTCTGCTCCCATGTTGAGGGTGTAGATATTTACAATTGTTAGGTCTTCTTGTTGGATAGACCCTTTAAGAATGATACAGTGTCCTAATGTGTCTCTAACTACAGTCTTCAGCTTAAAATCTAATTTGTCTGATATAAGAATTGCTACCCCAGCTTTCTTCAGAGGTCCATTAGCATGGAAGATGGATCTCCATCCCTTCACGTTCAGTCTGGATGTATCTTTAGGTTCAACATGAGTCTCTTGTAGACAGCATATGGATGGGTCCTGTCTTTTTATCCAATCTGCAACCCTGTGTCATTTTATGGGAACATTTAGGCCGTTCACGTTGAGAGTGATTATTGAAAGATATGAATTAATTGTCATCATGTTGCCTGTGAAGACCTTGTTTCTATAGATAGTTCCTGTAAATTTCTTTTCTATATCACTTTTGGGGTCTTTCTCCTTTTATAGAACCCCCCCTTAATAGTTTTTGCAGGGTCGGCTTAGTATTCACATATTCCTTCAGTTTTTGCCAGTCTTGGAAGCTCTGCATTTCTCCATCCATTCTAAATGACAGCCTCGTCAAATAAAGTATTCTTGGCTGTATGTTCTTCTCATTTAGTACCCTGAATATGTCTTGCCAGGGCTTTCTGGCTTGCCAGGTCTCTATGGATAGGTCTGATGTTATTCTGATGTTCCTCCCTCTGTACATAAGAATCTCTTCCCTCTAACTGCCCTTAAGATGGTTTCCTTGGTTCTAAGATTTGCGAGTTTTACTATTACATGCTGGGGTGTTGGCCTGTTTTCCTTGATCTTGGGAGGGGTCCTTTCTGCCTCTAGGGCATGAATGTTTGTTTTATGCCCCAGATTAGTGAAGTTCTCAGCTACGATTTGCTCAAATATATCTTCTAGTCCCCTCTCTCTCTCTCCACCCCCTCAGCGATTCCAATAATTCTGACATTGGAAAGTTTCATGGTGTCACTTATTTCTCTGATTCTGTTTTCATGGATTCTGAGTTGTTTTTCATGGCCTCTTTTTGCTTTTTATCTATTTTTTGGTCTTCCATGTCGCTATTTCATTCTTCTGCCTCACTTACCCTAGCTGTTAGATTATCTAGATTAGATTGGATCTCATTGATAGCATTTTTAAGTTTTGCCAATTCAGCTTTCTTTTCTGCCCTTGGAGACTCTATGTTGCCATTAATTGATTTCTCCATTCTAGCTATTGTCTTCACAACTGCTAGTCTGAATTCCATCTCTGACATCTTGGTTATATCTGAATCCATTTGTAAATGTGTGGCAAAAGTCATAGGCTCTGAGTCTTTCCTATTTTGGGTGTTCTTCTTCCTAGTCATTCTGTTGAGTGGTGGTTGAGGGAATGTATAGAGTCCAAATTATTGACCACAACTCAAGCAAGAAGCACCTGTTTTGTAGGGACCTTAAGGTTGTTGGCCTCTTGTTTTCCCAAGCTGTCCTCTGGGGGAGGGCCCTGCCATGCTGTTACTCAGGCAACGCTGTTTGGGCACAATTGCCCTGCACCCTGTGTCAGGGGATGGGCTCAGTGAAAACCGGTTTTAGGGGGCTTTTGTTCTCTGGTGTCTTTCACTGGCAGCTTTCTTCATCTCTTCCGAGAGTCGGAGCAGAAGATACCATTTGCAACCCTCTGCCTCAGAGCAGAGAGATCGCAGTCTATTCATCAGTGAGCTCTCCAGGCTACATTAATCTCCATTTCTGTCTGTGCTGCTATGAATTGCAGCATCCAGGATTGTGCGCCCCTCAGTTGCGCTTCCAGTCCTTGCCTCCAGGTCTGGGCATGTTTCTGCCCTTTGTGCTTCTAAGACTGCCAGCCACCCCCAGTTTGCAAGGGCAGCCCCGTCACTCTGGGTGTCTGTCCTCGATGCTGCTCTAAAGTCCCTTCCCTGCCTCTACCAGTCTTTGAGTCTGTGCCCGGCCCCAGCACGGGAGGCTATTGCTCACCATCAGTGTAGGATCCTGATGTTTGGCTCCCTCCCCCTTCCATTTATCCTTCGATATCTGCCTGTGGAATCATGGCTCCCCACTTCGTACCTCCAAACCAAACACGTGTGATAATCTGTAGAGATCCCAATCTCTCGTCTTACATCTCAGGCTGATTTCGTGGGTGTTCAGAGTGGTCTGGTAGATATCCAGCTCAATTCCAGGGACCGGTTGGAATAAGGTACCCTACTCCTCAGCCATCTTTCCTCCCCTTCAGTGATTTTTCTGTTTTGCATTTCTGAAATTTCACACTTACCTAAATTTCCAGGTTCTAAACTTTTTTGTCAACTTTCCTGTGATACTGCTTCCTCTCCTGTTCTTACTTTATATTTGTGGTTATTCTTCCTCATTCTTTTGATGTCATTTTAATAAAGTTAATAAATATATAAGGCTATGGAAGCAGCCCAAGTGTCTATTAATTGGATGGAAAAAGAATATATATTGGAATATTCTTCATCTATAAAAAAAGAATGGAATGCTGCCATTTGCAAAGACATAGATGGAACTAGAGAGTATTATGCTAAATGAAATAAGTCAGAAAAAGACAAATACCGTATGATTTCAATCATAGATGAATTTAAGAAACATAACAAATGAACAAAGGGAAAAAGAAATGAAACAGACTCTTAAACATAGATAATAATCTTATGTTTACCAGAGGGGAGGGTGGTGGGGGGATGGGTTAAATAAGGGATGGGGATTAAGGAGCACACTAGTTGTGACGAGCAATGGATGATGTTTGGAATTTTTAAATCACTGTATTGTATACCTGTAACTAATATAACATTTTGTTAATAAATAAATAACCAAAAAAGGAAATACATAAGTCTACATATTGAAAGTCTCATTATTTTGTAAAACATAATGAAACTAAAAGCACACAGATTTCTGGTGACACTTTTGAAATTAATAAAGAAATAATAAATTTTCTATGTGCTTAAGCGTAATAAGGAACTTATCCATGAGGGAATAAAAATCAAAATATTCTTTATTTTATTGGGATGGCATTGAAAGTATAGATTGTTCTGGGCAGCATAGACATCTTAACCATGTTTATTCTTCCAATCCACGAGAATGGAATGTTTTTCCATCTTTTCGTGCCTTCTTCAATTTCTTTCATGAGTGTTCTGTACTTCCTAGAGTATAGATCCTTTACATCTTTGGTTAGGTTTATTCCAAGATATCTTACGGTTTTTGGTGCTATTGTAAATGGAATTGATTCCCTAATTTCTCTTTCTACAGTTACATTGTTAATGTATAGAAAAGCAACTGAATTCTGTGCATTGATTTTGTATCCTGCCACATTACTGAACTGCTGTATGAGTTCTAGTAATTTGGGGGTGGAGTCTTTTGGGTTTTCCCCATAAAGTACCATGTCATCTGCGAAGGGAGAGAGTTTGACTTCTTCCTTGCCAATTTGAATACATTTTAATTCTTTTTCTTGTCTTATTGCTGTTGCTAGGACTTCTAGTACTATGTTGAACAATAGTGGCAAGAGTGGGCATCCTTATCATGTGGGAAAATCTCTCAGCTTTTCCCCATTGAGAATGCTATTCGCTGTTGGCTTTTCAAAGATGGTTTTTATGAAATTGAGGTATGTTCCCTCTATCCCTACACTCTGAAGGGTTTTAATCAGGAAAACATGCTGTATTTTGTCAAATGCTTTTTCTGCATCAATTGAGAGGGTCATATGTTTCATGTCTCTTCTCTTATCATATTGATTTGTGAATGTTGAACCACCCTTGCATACCCGGAATAAATTCAATGCTATCTCAATCAAAATACCAATGACATTTTTCAAAGAGCTGAAACAAACAATCCAAAAATTTGTATAGAACCAGAAAAGACCCCGAATGACCAAGGAAATGTTGAAAAAGAATAACAAAGCTGGGGCATCACGTTGCGTGATTTCAAGCTATACTGCAAAGCTGTGATCACCAAGATAGCATGGTACTGGCATGAAAACAGACACATAGATCAATAGAATGCAATAGAGAGCCCAGATATGGACCCTCTACTCTCTGGTCAACTAATAATATTTGACAAAGCAAGAAAGAATATCCAATGGAAAAAAGACAGTCTCTTCAATAAATGGTGCTGGGAAAACTGAACAGCCACATTCAAAAGAATGAAATTCGACCATTCTCTTACACCATACATAAAGATAAACTCAAAATGGATGAAAGACCTCAATGTGAGAGAGGAACCCATCAAAATCCCAGAGGGGAACATAGGCAGAACCCTCTTCAACAACACAGCAACTTCTTTCAAGACATATCTCCAAAGGCAAGGGAAACAAAAGCGAAAATGAACTTTTGGGACTTCATCAAAATAAAAAGCTTTTGCACAGCAAAGGAAACAGCCAACAAAACTAAAAGGCAACCCACGGAAATGGAGAAGATATTTGCAAATGACACAGACAAAGTGCTGATTTCCAAGATTTCTCAAACTCAACACCCAAAAAACAAATAATCAAGTCAAAAAATGAGCAGAAGACATGAACAGACACTTCTCCAAAGAAGACATAGAAAAGGCTAACTGACACATGAAAAAATGTTCAATATCATTAGCCATCAGGGAAATTCAAATCAAAACCACACTGAGATACCACCTTACACCAGTTAGAATGAAAAAAATTAATAAGGCAAGAAACAACAAATGTTGGAGAGGATGTGGAGAAAGGGGAACCGTCTTACACTGTTGGTGGGAATGCAAGTTGGTACAGCCACTCTGGAAAATAGTATGGAGGGTCCTCAAGTCATTTAAAATAGAGCTACCCTATGACCTAGCAATTGCACTGCTGGGTATTTACCTCAAAGATACAGATGTAGTTGAAAGAATGGGCACATGCACCCCAGTGTTCACAGCAGCAATGTCCACAATAGCCAAACTGTGGAAGGAGCTGAGATGCCCTTCAACAGAAGAATGGGTAAAGAAGTTGTGGTCCATATATACAATGGAATATTATTCAGCCATCAGAAAGGATGAATACCCACCATTTGCATGGACATGGATGGAACTGGAGGGGATTATGCTAAGTGAAATAAGTCAAGCAGAGAAAGACAATTATCATATGGTTTCACTTATATGTGGAACATAAGGAATAGCATGGAGGATATTAAGAGAAGGAAGGGAAAAATGAAGGGGGAGGGAATCAGAGGGGGAGATGAACCATAAGGGACTCTGGACTCCGGGAAAGAAACTGAGTGTTTTAGAGGGGAGGGGTGTGGGGGGATAGGTTAGCCCAGTGATGGGTATTATGGACCGCAGGTATTGCAATGAGCACTGGGTGTTGTAAAGCAAACAATGAATCATGGATCACTACATCAAAAACCAATGAAGTACTGTGTGGTGACTAACAGCATAATATAAAAAAATAAGAAATTAATTAAAAAAGTGAATCAGGTCCAAAAAATATTTTTAAAAGATTTTATTTGTTTATGGGGGGGGGGGGGGGGCTAGTGTGAGTGGAAGAGGGAGAAACAGACTCCCAACTGAGCAGGGAGCCCAACGTGGGGCTTGATCCTAGGACACTGGGATCACATCCTGAGCCGAAGGCAGACTCTTAACTGACTGAGGCACCTAGGTGCCCCCAAATCAAGATATTCTTATACTTTTATGCAATATTAAATGCTGAGAGACAATATAACAAGGTTTGCAAAATGTAGGGGGAAATTTTGCATGCATGTGAAATTACTGAAATGCATTGAAGTTCTTACGTACAATGAGAGGATAAATACATTTGTATTATACACAGGAAATATTCCACTCATGAACATTTCCTTAAAAAGGATCTTCAAAGGTGCATTCCAGGTAAGTGAGAGATGAATCAAAATAAATTCAGGAATTGGAAAGTGACATTTATGCAGTACTAACAGTTTTTGAAACCATTTAAATATAGGATTCTGTCATCATTATAAATATTATTATAAATAACATGATGTATAACAACTATTGAGAGAAAAATACAAAATTAAAACAAATTTATTAATAAAACTCAATGAAAACCTGGAACAAAGAGTTGGAGGTGGGGTAAAAGCATATACTTTCCTTACTGTATTAGGATGGAGTCCATAGATACTGGTTACTTTTAATTATTATTCTGTTTTGAAAAAAATGCAATTAATACATAAATTGTTTTATTGTTATAAAAACTTCAAGCTATACTTTGAATAAAAATAGGAGTTCCACTTAATATGGCCCTCAACCCCAACCTGGCCCACCAATCACTCAAAAGTAACTGGTACTTCTAAACTCAGTATGTATAAAATAACTTCTCTCATGAGTCAGATTTACTCAATACTTTCATCTGGTTACCCAGGCTGAAGACTAATGTCACGTTTAATTTTCTCTCTCTATGCTTCTCACAGTTAAGTAGTTATGAGGTTTCTTTGCTGTTATTTAATTTTTCTTTCTTTAGTATTCTATCTGCTTCAATGTAGGTCAAGTCGTATTGCATGTTTTCTAGGCCAGTCTACAGTAAATTCTTAACCAGATGCCTTAATTCCAGTCTTACCCTGTAACCATGCATATTGCACTCAGCCCATTAATTTTTCCCCTACTAATCCATTTTAGTCTTTTTAGCCTTTAGTCTTTTAGCCTTTCTCCTGACAACAAAATTTAACCTAGAGACCCTGTAATATTTGGTTTCTGATGACATTTGCTGCCCACATGTGTTCTCCATTCTAATCAAACATTTACTGATTCTAAATGTGCCTTGTGCTCAGTCAGTGAATAGCTACTATCTTGTTTCTGCTTCACTGTTTTTGCTCATCATTTTCTTGTTCTTGGAAATCTCTTCCATTTATTTAATCTTACCCATTCTTCAAAGGCAATTTCAGATTTAATACAAAGACACTAGTTAAGCAAGTACCTCTAAGCCAAATATAAGGCTTAATCCTGACAGCTGTCTCTTATTTCAGGCTATAGTCACTTCTATTTCCCTCTCTTTGCAATTGATTTATAATTTATTTAATCTATTTTAAACTCTCTTTGTAATAATGCCATTCCAACAAAAGATCTCAAATGCACAAGAGCTGGCTCATAGTAAGCTTTTTCTTTAAAGATTTTATTTATTTATTTGACAAAGAGAGAGACAGTGAGAGAAGGAACACAAGCAGGGGGAGTGGGAAAGGTAGAAGCAGGCTTCCTGCTGAAGAGGGAGCCCAATGCGGGGCTGGATCCCAGCACCCTGGGATCATGACCTGAGCGGAAGGCAGATGCCTAACCAACTGAGCCACCCAGGTACCCCTCATAGTAAGCTTTGAATGAATATTAGCTATTAAATTATAAGCAAATAAGAAGTTATAGCAATTATTTTAAAATTAACCAGCACAATGGGGCGCCTGGGTGGCTCAGTAGTTAAGCATCTGCCTTTGGCTCAGGTCATGATCCCAGGGTCCTGGGATCGAGCCCTGCATTGGGCTCCCTGCTCAGCGGGAAGCCTGCTTCTCCCTCTCCCACTCCCCCTGCTTGTGTTCCCTCTCTCGCTGTGTCTCTCTCTGTCAAATAAATAAATAAAATCTTTTTAAAAATAAATAAATAAATAAATAAATAAATAAATAAATAAATAAAATTAACCAGTGCTAACTGTTGTATCTTTCTAAACTATTTCTATTAGATACATATATGTAAATACATAACAGCAAACTTTTAAAAATTATAGATTCATTTTATTTTTATTATTCCATAGCTATGCTTTTCATTTAGTTATGTGTTTTAGAAATCTTTCTCATGATGTGTTTTAGGGTATACTATTCCAAAATATAGCTATTTCATAAGTTATTTAACTATTATCTTTTGAGCAGTCTTTTAAGTTATTTCCTTTTTTTTTCACTTACATAGAATGCATCAATAAACATCTGTGCACAAGCCTTTTACTGCATAAGTGTGGGAAGTTTTCTAGGATAGATAAGTAGAAGTAGACTTTCTAGGCTTTAAGGTTTTTACGTTTTGAAATATTTTACTACACTGAGCTCCCAAAAAGCGATCATAATTTGCACTCACAATATACATATATAAGACAAGCAGTTGTCTCACACTTTCAATACAAGTGAAAATGATCAATCTTTAAATTTTTTCCAATGTAGGTTAAATAATTGTTTAGTGTTGTATTGATTAAATTTTACCTGGTTATGCATGAATTGAACATCTTTTAACATATCTGTTAGACATTTGTATTTCTTATTATTTGATATATAACTGTTCACATATTTTGTTATTTTACCATTAGGCTACTGTTATTTTCTTATTGATATATATGATATTACTGATTATTGATATATATGATATAAATCCTTTTATCATATATATATTCTCCATGTCAGTCACTTTTTTAAAAAGATTTTATTTATTTATTTGAGAGAGAGAATGAGAGAGAGAGAGAGAGCATGAGAGGGGGGGAGGGTCAGAGGGAGAAGCAGACTCCCTGCTGAGCAGGGAGCCTGAGGTGGGACTCGATCCTGGGACTCCAGGATCATGACCCGAGCCGAAGGCAGTCGCTTAACCAACTGAGCCACCCAGGCGCCCATGTCAGTCACTTTTTAACTATATAATATCTTTGTCATTTATCAGTTTTAAATATTCATGCAATCAAATCTCTCATCTCTATTTTTTTGGCTTCTGAATTTTGAATATTGTTTACTAAAACCACCTACATACCAATAATTATTAAAATGTTCTAAAATATAGTTATTTTATTTTTTATTTTTTTAGAAAATCATTTTTATGTAGTTTCAACTTTTTATTTAAATTCCAGTTAGACATTTGACCTTTCCCCCCATGCACCTCCCCTCCAGCAACCCTCAATTTGTTCTCAATAAAGAGTCTGTTTTATTGTTTGCCTCTCTCTTCTTTTCCCCCTATATTCAGCTCTTTCATTTCTTAAATTCCACATATGAGTGAAATCATATAGTATTTGCCTTATTCTGACTGACTTATTTCACTTATCATAATACTCTCTAGCTCCATTCATGTCATTGGAAATTGGATGATTTCATTCTTTTTTATGGCTGAGTAATATTCTAGTATATATATATAACATATATATGTTATATATATATAATATATATTACATCGTTACCCATTCATCTGTAAGGTTTAGCTTTTTAAACATCAAAAATTTATTTCTGCATTTATTGCATATTAGGGCTTCAAAAATTGTTCCAACTGTATAGTCAATTAAATAATTAGTAAATAGTTAATTTTTTTTAAAGATTTTATTTATTTGACAGAGAGAGAGAGAGCACAAGCAGGGGGAGCAGCAGAGGGAGAGGGAGAGGTAGGCTTCCTGCCGAGCAGGGAGCCCGATGTGGGACTCAACCCCAGGACCCTGGGATCATGACCTGAGCTGAAGGCAGACACTTAACCAACTGAGCCACCCAGGCGCCCCAGTAAATAGTTAATTTTTGACACCTATTTGAATTCTATCTTTTAAGAAATTTATCTATATTTGTATCAATAAATATATCTCTATGTTCTCAATTCTAATACTTTCACATATTTTTCCCTTCTCAAGACAATACCACATTGTTTAAGTCATATATGTCTATGATATGTTTTTGTATCTACAAACCTATACCACTTCTCTCTAACCATTGTTCTTTTTCAAAATTTCCTTGGCTATCTACTTGCATTTTTTTCTTTCAGATAAATTTTACACTCAGCTTCTCAGGATCTATAAACCTCTTACTGAAATTCTGATTAGATATACACTGAAATGAGGAATAATTTGGGGAATATAGCATTTTAACAATAGTTACTCATCCTATGTAAGAATATGGCAGGAGTCACCCCTCATTTATGCCTTCTTTATATCCTTTACTAAAGTTTTATAATTTCACTTATGTAAGTTTTCATATTTTGAAAGGCTTAAAATATTTTATAGCTATTATTTCTAATGTGACTGATATTTTCTTTTTTATCTTAAAGATTATTATTATCTTTTTAATTTTTTTTATTATGTTCAGTTAGCCAACATATAGTACAACATTAGTCTTTGATGTAGTGTTCAATTATTCAATAGTTGCATATAATACCCAGGGCTCATAACAACGGAAGCCCTCCTTAATACTCATCACCTGGTTACCCCATCACCCCACCCCTCTCCCCTCTAAAACCCTCAGTTTGGTTCCCGGAGTCCAGAGTCTCTCATAGTTTGTCTCCCTCTCTGATTTCTTCCCATTCAGTTCTCCCTTCCTTCCCCTGTGGTCCTTCACTCTATTCCTTATGTTCCACATATGAGTGAAACCATATGATAACTGTCTTTCTCTGCTTGACTTATTTCACTTAGCATAATCCCCTCCAGTTCCATCCATGTCAGTGCAAATGGTGGGTATTCATCCCTTCTGATGGCTGAGTAATATTCCATTGTATATTTGGACCACATCTTTTTTATCCATTCATCTGTTGAAGGGCATCTAGGCTCCGTCCAGAGTTTGGCAATTGTGGACATTGCTACTATAAACATTGGGATGCATGTGCCCCTTCTTTTCACTACATCTGTATCTTTGGGATAAATATCTAGTAGTGCAATTGCTGGGTCATAGGGTAGCTCTATTTTTTAAGTCTTGTGGAAGCTCCATACTGTTTTCCAGAGTGGCTGTACCACCTTGCATTCCCACCAACAGTGTAAGAGGATTCCCCTTTCTCCACATTGTCTCCAACACTTGTTGTTTCCAATCTTGTTAATTTTTTTTTTTCATTCTAACTGGTGTAAGGTGGTATCTCATTGTGGGTTTGATTTGTATTTCCCTGATGGCTAGTGATATTGAACTTCTTTTCATGTGTCTGTTAGCCATTTGTATGTCTTCTTTGGAGAAGTGTCTGTTCATGTCTTCTGTTCATTTTTTGACTTGATTATTTTTTGGGGGGCGGGGTGTTGAGTTTGAGAAGTTCTTTATAGATCTCGGAAGCCAGCCCGTTATCTGTAGTGTCATTTGCAAATATCTTCTCCCATTCCATTTGTTGCCTTTTAGTTTTGTTGACTATTTCCTTTGCTATGCAAAAGCTTTTTATCTTGATGAAGTCCCAAAAGTTCATTTTCGCTTTTGTTTCCCTTGCCTTTGGAGATGTATCTTGAAAGAAGTTGCTGTGTTGTTGAAGAGGGTTCTGCCTATGTTCCCCCCTGGGATTTTGATGGATTCCTCTCTCACATTGAGGTCTTTCATCCATTTTGAGTTTATCTTTATATATGGTATAAGGGAATGGTCGAGTTTCATTCTTTTGAATGTGGCTGTTCAATTTTCCCAGCACCATTTATTGAAGAGACTGTCTTTTTTCATTGGATGTTTTTTTCCTGCTTTGTCAAGGATTAGTTGACCATAGAGTTAAGGGTCCATTTTTGGGGTCTCTATTCTGTTCCATTGATCTATGTGTCTGTTTTTGTGCCAGTACCATGCTGTCTTGGTGATCACAGCTTCGTAACATAGCTTGAAGTCAGGTACTGGTATGCTCCCAGCTTTGGTTTTCTTTTTCAACAATCCAGTAGCAATTTGGGGTCTTTTCTGGTTCCATACAAATTTTAGGATTGTTTGTTACAGCTTTGTGAAAAGTGTCAATGCTATTTTGATAGGGTTTGCATTGAGAGAGTAAATTGCTCTTGGCAGCATAGACATTTTAACAATGTTTATTCTTCCAATCCATTAGCATGGAATAGTTTTCCATCTCTTTGTGTCTTCCTCAATTGCTTTCATAAGTGTTTTGTAGTTTCTAGAGTATAGATCCTTTACTTCCTTGGTTAGGTTTATTCCTAGGTATTTTATGTTTTTTGGAGCTAATGTAAAAGTAATTGATTCCTTAATTTATTTTTCTTTATTTACATTGTTAGCATATAGAAATGCAACTGATTTCTGGGCATTGATTTTGTATCCTGCCATATTGTTGAATTGTTGGGTGAGTTCTAACAATTTTGGGGTGGAGTCTTTTGGGTTTTCCACATAGCTTCATGTCATCTGCTAAGAGAAAGAGTTTGACTTCTTCTTTGCCAATTTTAATGTCTTTCATTTCTTTTTGCTCTCTGATCACTGAGGCTAGGACTTCCAGTATTATGTTGAACAATAAAAGTGAGAGTGAGCATCCTTGTCATGTTCCTGACCTTAAGGGAAAAGCTCTAAGTTTTTCCCCTTTGCAGATCATATTCGCTATGGGCTTCTCATAGATGGCTTTCATGATATTGAGGTATGTTCCCTCTATCCCTATATTTTGAAGAGTTTTAATCAGGAAAGGATGCTGTATTTTGTCAAATGCTTTCTTGCATAAACTGAGAGGATCATATGGTTCTTGCCTCTTTTGTTAATGTGGTCTGTCAAGCTGATTGATTTGCAAATGTTGAACCACACTTGCATCCCAGGAATAAATCTTACCTGGCCATGATGGATAATCCTTTTAATGCACTGTTGTATCCTATTGGCTAAGATCTTGTTGAGTATTTTGGTATCCATGTTCATCAGGGATAGTGGTCTGTAATTCTCCTTTTTGATGGGGTCTTTGTCTGGTTTTGGGATCAGGGTGATGCTGGCCTCATAGAACGAGTTTGGAAAGTTTTCTTCCATTTCTTTCTTTCTTCTTTTTTTTTTAACAGCTTCCGTAAAATACATATGATTTCTTCTTTAAATGTTTGATAAAATTCCCCAGGGAAGCCATCTGGCCCGGACTCTTGTTTTTTGGGACGTTTTTGATTACTGCTTCAATTTCCATTCTGGTTATTTATCTGTTCATATTGTCTATTTCTTCCTGTTTCAGTCTTGGTAGTTTATAAGTTTCCAGGAATGCATCCATTTCTTAGATTGCTTAATTTGTTGGCATAGAGTTGCTGGTAATAACTTCTAAAAACTGTTTCTATTTTTGGTGTTAGTCATGATCTCTCCCCTTTCATTCACGATTTTATTGATTTGGGTCCTTTCCCTTTTCCTTTGGATAAGACTAGCCAGTGGCTTATTGATCTTACTAATTCTTTCAAAGAACCAGCTTCTAGTTTTGTTTATCTGTTTTACTGTGTTTCTGGTTTCTATTTTATTGATTTCTGCTCTAATCTTTATTATTGCTCTTCTCTTGCTTGGTTTAGGCCTTATTTGCTGTTCTCTCTCCAGGTCGTTTAGGTGTAAGATTAGCTTGTGCATTTTGGATTTTTCTAATTTTTTGAGAGAGATTTGGATGGCTATGTACTTCCCTCTTAGGACTGCCTTTTCAGTATCCTATAGCTTTTGGACCAATGTGTTTTCATTTTATTTAGTTTGCACAGATTGTTTAAGTACTTCTTTAATTTCCTGGTTGACCCAATCATTCTTTAGCAGGATATTCCTTAACATCCAAGGATTTGAGATTCTTTCAAATTTCTTCTTGTGGTTGAGTTCCAGTTTCACAGCATTCTGTTCTGAAAATATGCAGGGGATAATCTCAATCTTTGGGTATCAGTTGAGACCTGATTTGTGACCCAGTATGTGGTCTATTCTGGAGAAAGTTCCATGTGCACTCGAGAAGAATGAGTATTCTGTTGTTTAAGATGGAATGTTCTGAGTATATCTACGAGTCCATCTGGTCCAATATGTCATTCAAAGCTCTTGTTTCTTTGTTGATCTTCTGCTTAGATGATCTGTCCATTGCTGTGAGTGGGGTGTTTATGTCTCCTACTATTAATGTATTGCTATCCATATGTTTCTTTACTTTATGAATTGGTTTATATAATTGGCTGCTCCCATGTTGGGAGTATAGATATTTACAATTGTTAGATCTCCTTGTTGGATAGACCCTTTAACTATGATATAGTGTCCTTCTATATCTCTTACTACAGTCTTTGGTCAGATGCCACCACCAAAAAAAGAAAAAAAGTCAAGATGGAACATAAGAATAAAATTAATAAATTGAAAAAAAAAAAGAAAAAAATAAGAATTAAAAAGAAATATATATATTTCTATTATATATATACACAATAGAAAAAAGGGGGTAAAGATGCTATAATCTCTCAATGTGGACAAAGCAGGGTGTTTCAGTTGTTTCTGGGTGTATTTTGGTCTGTGTGTTAGAGGACAATATGTCCCAAAATTACTCAGAAAGTAATACTTGTATGTATAAAAAGGTAAAACTGAGTAGAGTGAAAAACGGGCTAACACAAATCATATATCAATAAAAAATATAGGTGTGTAAAAATACAAGTTAAAAAGCGCCTATGAAAAAATGATTTGGTATAATAGTCATCTAGTTGAAATGAGGAGAAGGCATAAAGAAGAATAGAGCAGGGGAAAATGGCATGAGAAAAGGAAAAATACAACAAAAATAAATAAGAATGAGAAGAAAAGGAAAATTATATCTGAAAAATAGTCATGAGGCCAGACCTTGAGCTCAATATACAATTTTCCCCTTGTGTTGGGATTTTATAGTCCTAT
This sequence comes from Callorhinus ursinus, assembly GCF_003265705.2. Lineage (NCBI taxonomy): Eukaryota > Metazoa > Chordata > Mammalia > Carnivora > Otariidae > Callorhinus > Callorhinus ursinus. The sequence goes on from NW_027397128.1 coordinate 3,125,707, forward strand.
AGGATCCAAAGGATTGTCATTCACTTGTTCTTCCAGCCTGTCTTCTGGAGGAGGGGCCTGCCGCTCCGTTTCTCAGATAATCTTGACTGTGCAGAGTTGCTCCACCCCCTGTCTGGGAGATGGGCTCAGTGGAAACCAGAATTCTGAGTGTCTTTTGTACCCTGGGGCCTTTCCACACCTCTTCTGGGGATCAGAGCAAAAATGGCTGCAGCCAAACCTCTGGCCCAGAGCAGAAAATTCAGTCTGCCCTCTTTAATAAACTCTGTAGGACAAACAGTCTCCACTTCAGCTTGCACCACTGAAAACCACAGCTTCCCACCGTGCATGCCCACAGCTACTCTCAGAAGTGTTTTCGGGGGCCCAGAATTATTTCTGCCCTTTGTGATTTTAAAACCTTGAGTGGCTGTGGGCTCACAAGTGCATCTGAAACTCTGGAATTGGGTCCAGTTCCACCCTAAAGCCCTTTCCCGGCCACTACTGCTCTGAGAGTTTTTGCCCTTTCAAGGGTGCTGGTTCCATTTTTTCAGGCTGTTCAAGGAAAGAGTGGCTATTAACCCACCCGGTTTGCGGTTTCTGGTGATCCTTATTGAGAGCTCCTTCATGCGCTCACTCACCATAACCTGCTTCCTGGCTCCAATGCTGGGGCCTTCTACTGTTTCAGGAATCTCCATTTGCTCTGTGGTCCCTCATATCCTGAGATCACAATGCCCTACCTAGAATTCTGCATTTTCATTTCCAAAGCCCCCTTCAGGGAGGGATGTCTCTTACTAGAGCAGATTTCTCAGGGTTCCAATTTTGCTTTCTGGTGTTATATCACTTTCCAGGCATCAGCTTATAGTGCCTGCCTCCCCCTTCTGTTTATCTTCCAATATCCCCTGACAGATTCACGACTCCACCCTTCCTACCTTGCCAAAAGCAGCCACCCTTCTGCTTGTAGAGATCCAGATGTATATTCTTATATCTCTGTTTGATTTTGTGGGTGTTCAAAATGATTTTATAGATATCCAGGTAAACTCTGGGGACCAGTTTAAATGGGATCCTCTACTCCTCCACCATCTTGCCTCATCTGTGACTGATAATTTCATTAAAGTTGGTAAACTGGTATACATGGAATATATTGATATTTAGTATGTTTTTTATACTTAGTTACCTATTTTGATACTTCTGATATTTCTTGATTCTCTTTATTATTTTATTATTTTTTATTTTTTATTTAGTTTTTTAAATTTTAATTCCAGTATAGTTAACATACAGTGTTATATTAGTTTCAGGTGTACAATATAGTGATTCAACAATCCTATACATTGCTCAGTGCTCAAGTTAACTGTACTCTTTACTTCCCATCATATATTTCACCCACTCCCTGCCAACTCCCCTCTGGTGACTGCTAGTTTGTTCTCTATAGGTAAGAGTTTGTTTCTTGGTTTGTCTTTCTCTCTTTTTTTCCTTCATTTCTTTTGTTTCTTAAATTCCACATATGAGTGAAATCATATGGTATTTGTCTTTCTCTGATTGACTTATTTCAGTTAACATTATACTTTCTAGTTCCATCCATGTTGTTGCAAATGGCAAGATTTTGTCCTCTTTTATGGCAGAATAATATTCATGCATATAAAATTTCACTTCTTATCCAATCATTTATCAATGGAAATTTGGGCTGCTTTCATAATTTGGCTATTGTAAATAATGATGCAATAAACATAGGGGTGCATATATCCCTTCAAATTAGCGTTTTTGTATTCTTCAGGTAAATATTCAGTAGTGTGATTACTGGATCACATGGTAGCTCTATTTTTACATTTTTGAGGAAACTCCATGCCCTTTTCCACAGTAGCTGCGCAAATGTGCATCCCCACCAACAGTGCAAGAGGGTTCCGCTTTCTCCACATCCTCACCAACACCTGTTGTTTCTTGAGTTTTATTATGTATATTATTTATTATTATATTATTTATATTTATTATATTATATTATTATTTATATTAGCCATTCTGACATCTATGAGGTGACATCTCACTGTAGTTTTTTTTTACTTTGTTTACTGCTGTTATTTTTGTTGTTGTTATTGTTGTTGTTTATTTTATTTATTTTTACTTAAATTCAAGTCAGTTAACATATGGTGTAGTAATGGTTTCAAGAGTAGAATTTAGTGATTCATCACTTAACTTTAACACCCAGTACTCATCCCAACAAGTGCCCTCCCTGATGCCCATCACCCATTTAGCCAATCCTCCCACCCACCTCCCCTCCAGCAGCCCTCAGTTTGTTCTCCATAGTTAAGATCCTCTGCTGTAGTTTTTATATGAATTTTCCTGATGACCAGTGATGTTCAGCATCTTCTCATGTATCTGTTGGCCATGTGTATGTCTTCTTTGGAAAAATGTCTATTAATTATCTTCTACCCAGTTTTTAATTAGAGTATTCATTTTTTGGGTGCTGAGTCTTATAACTTCTTTATGTATTTTGGATATGAACCTTTTAGCAGATATGTCATTTGAAAATATCCTCTCCCATTCCATAGATTGCCCTTTAGTTCTGTTGACTGTTTCCTTTCCTGTGCAGAAGCTTTTTATTTTGGGGAAGTCCCCATAGTTTATTTTTACTTTTGTTTCCCTCATCTCAGGAGGCATATCTAGAAATTGCTACAGTCGATGTAAAAGAAGTTACTGCCTGTGTTCTCTTCTAGGATTTTTGTGGTTTCTGTTCTCACTTTTAATGCATTTTGGATTTATTTTTGTGTGTGGTGTAAGAAAGTGTTCCAGTTTCATTCTTTTGCATTTTGCTATCCAGTTTGCCCAAAGCCATATTTTGAAGAGACTGTCTTTTTCCAACTGGATATTCTTTCCTGATTTGTCAAAGATTAATTGACCATACAGTTGTGGGATTGTTTCGGGGGGTTCTATTCTTCAAGTTATATTACAAACCTGTTGTAATCAAAACATGCTACAGGCATGAAAGTGGACACATAGACCAATAGAGCAGAATAGAAAACTCTGCCCATTTTTAATTGGATTATTTTTTTGGGGAGGTGTTGCATTATATAAGTTCTTTTTTTTAGATTTTATTTATTTATTTGAGAGAGAGGATGAGAGAGAGAGAGCACATGAGAGAAGGGAGGGTCAGAGGGAGAAGCAGACACCCTGCTGAGCAGGGAGCCTGATGCGGGACTTGATCCTGGAACTCCAGGATCATGACCTGAGCCGAAGGCAGTCGCTTAACCAACTGAGCCACCCAGGCACCCTATAACTTCTTTTTTAAAAAGATTTTTTTTATTTGTTTGACAGAGAGAGAGAGAGAGCACAAGCAGGGGGAGAGGTAGAGGGAGAAGCAGACTCCCCACTAAGCAGAGAGCCTGATGCAGGCCCTAATCTCAGGACCCTGGGATCATGACCTGAACTGAAGGCAGACATTTAACCAACAGAGCCACCCAGGTGCCCTAAGTTATATAAGTTCTTTCTATAATTTAGATGATAACCTTTTATTGGATATGTCATTTAATTTTTGATGTAGACAATATTTGCAAATTATAATGATTTTGACTGACACTTTCCAAAATTTATTATCCTAAATTTTAATTTTTATTGTATTGGCTAAGACTTCAATTACAAAAGAGTGATAATAGAAAGCATCTTTGTCTTGTTCATAAATTTTATGGGGGTGTTTCTAAAGTTTTATCATCAGTAATCATGTTTCATACATCACAAATATTCTCTTTAATGGAGAGTCCAAGATAGTGACATAGGAAGACCCTGAACTCACCTTCTACACAAACACACTTGATGAACACCTACATATAGAGCAACTCCTCCTGAAAAAGGATCAAGGGCCAACTGAAGAGCTTCTACAAAACAAATGATAGAGGGACCACATAAAGAAATGCAGGAGAGATGAAGACACGATAATGGTGGAAATGCCACCCTCAATATTGTAAGCTGCAATGTAAAGAAATAGTACTAAAAGAACAGGAGCAGATTAGTCTGTCCTGGGGCACAGAAAAAAAAAAAGCTGTGGTATAATAGGGAAACCAGATTTGTCTCCCTCTCTGATTTCTTCCCATTCAGTTTTATCTCCCTTCCCCTGTGATCCTCTGTGCTGTTTCTTATATTCCACATATGAGTGAAAACAAATAATTGTCTTTCTCTGACGGACTTATTTCACTCAACATAATACTGTCCAGTTCCATCCATGTCAATATAAATGGTAAGATTTCATCCTTTCTGAGGCTGAGTAATGTTCCATTGTGTGTGTGTGTGTGTGCGTGTGTGTGTGTGTGTGTGTGTGTATCACATCTTCTTTATCCATTCATCTGTTGATGGACATCTCAGCTCTTTCCATAGTTTGGCTATTGTAAACATTGCTGCTCTAAACATTGGGGTGCAGGTGCCCCTTCAGATCACTACATTTGTATCTTTGGGGTAAATACCTAGTAGTGCAATTGCTGGGTCATAGGGTAGCTCTATTTTCAACTTCTTGAGGAACCTGCATACTGTTTGCCAGAGTGGCTGTACTAGCTTGCATTCCCACCAACAGTGTAAGAGAGTTCCCCTTTCTCTGCATCCTTTCCAACACTTGCTCTTTCCTGATTTGTTAATTTTAGCCATTCTGACTGGTGTGAGGTGGTACCTCATTGTCGTTTTGATTTGTATTTCCCTGATGCCAAGTGATGTGGAGCATTTTTTCATGTGTCTGTTGGCCATTTGTTTGTCTTCTTTGGAGAAATGTGTGTTCATGTCTTCTGCTCATTTCTTGACTGGATTATTCGTGTTTTGGACATTGAGTCTGATAAGCTTTTTATATATCTTGAATATTAGCCCTTTATCTGACATGTCATCTGAAAATATCTTTTCCTATTCCATAGGTTGCCTTTTAGTTTTGCTGTGTGTTTCCTTTGCTGTGCAGAAGCTTTTTATCTTGATGAAGTCCCAATAGTTCATTTTTGCTTTTGTTTCCCTTACCTTTGGAGATGTATCATGAAAGAAGTTGCTGCAGTTGAGGTCAAAGAAGTTGTTGCCTGTCTTCTCTAGGATTTTGATGATTTCCTGTCTCACATTACGTCTTTCAATCCATTTAGAGTTTATCTTTGTGTATGGTGAAAGAAAAGGGTCTAGTTTCATTCTTCTGCTTGTGGCTGTCCAATTTTCCCAGCACTATTTGTTGAAGAGACTGTCTTTTTTCCATTAGATATTCTTTGCTGCTTTGTGGAAGATTAGTGTACGATAGAGTTGAGGGTCCATTTCTGGGGTCTCTATTCTGTTTCATTGGTCAATATGTCTGTTTTTGTGCCAGTACCATACTGTCTTGTTAATTGCAGCCTTATAATAGAGCTTGAAGTCCAGTATTGTAGTGCCACCAGCTATGGGTTTCTTTTTCAACATTCTTCTGGCTATTCGGGGTCTTTTCTGGTTCCACACAAATTTTAAGATTGTTCCAGCTCTTTGAAAAATATCGATGGTATTTTGATAGGGGTTGCATTGAATGTGTAGATTGTTCTGGGTAGCATAGACATTTTAACAATATTTATTCTTCCAATTCATGAGCATGGAATTTTATTTCCATTTCTTTGTGTCTTCCTCAATTTCTTTCAAAGCTGTTCTGTAGATTTTAGAGTACAGATCCTTTACCTCTTTGGCTAGATTTATTCCTAGGTATCTTACGGTTTTTGGTGCAGGTTTTCTATTTCTTCCTTTTTCAGTCTGGCCAGCAGTTTATCAATCTTATTCATTCTTTCAAAGAAACAAGCTCCTCGTTTCGTTGATCTGTTGTACTGCTCTTTGGGTTTCTAATTCATTGACTTCTGCTCTAATTTTTATTATATCTCTTCTTCTGCTTGGTTTAAGCTCTATTTGCTCTTCTTTCTCCAGCTCCTTTATGTATATGGTAAGGTTGTGTGTTTGAGACTTTTCAATTTTCTTGAGAAAGGCTTGTATTGCTATATTCTTCCCTCTTAGACTGTCTTTGTTGCATCCCAGAGGTTTTGAACGCTTGTGTTTTCATTTTCATTTGTTTCCATGTATTTTTTTAATTCTTCTTTAATATCCTGGTTGACTCATTCATTCTTTAGTAGGATACTCTTTAATCTCCAGTGTTTGCGGTCCTTCCAAATTTCTTCTTGTGGTTAAATTCAAGTTTCAAAGCACTGTGGTCTGAAAATATGCAAGGAATAATCTTGATCTTTTTTTACTGGTTAACACCTGATTTGCGACCCACTATGCAATCTATTCTAGAGAATGTTCCATGGGCACTCAAGAAGAATGTGTATTCTGTTGCTTTAAGATGAAATGATCTCTATATATCTGTGAAGTCCATCTGGTCCACTGTGTCATTCAAAGCCATTGTTTCTAAGGGGAGGAAAAGATGGCAGAGGAGTAGGGGACCCTATATTAACAGGTCCCTGGAATTGAGCTAGATATCTACCAGACCACTCTGAACACCCACAAAATCAGCCTGAGATGTAAAAAGATAGATCCGGATCTCTACAAACAGAATATCACAGGTGGTTGGTTTTGAGGTATGAAGTAGGGAGCCATGATTACATGGGCACATATTGGAAGATAAACGGAAGGGGGAGGGAACCTTGGGGATCCTGCACCACCGGTGAGCAAAAGCTTCCTGTGCTGAGGACAGGGCACAGACTCGCAGACCAGAGGGGAAAAGACTTTAGGGAAGCCCCCTGACTGAAACCTGGAGCAGTGGGCCTGTGTGTGTGAACGGGGGGCACTGGAGGTTTTAGAAGCACAAAGGGTAGACACATGTCCTCATGCCCCGACCTGGAGGTGAGAACTGGGAGCACAGCTGAGGGGTGCACAACCCAGGATGCTGCAATTTATAGCAGCACAGACAGAAATGGAGATAATGTGGCCTGGAGAGCTCACTAAAGAACAGATTGTGATCTCTCTGTTCTGAGGCAGAGGGTTGGAAAACATCTCTTCTGCTCTGACTCTCAGAAGAGATGTGGAAAGCTGCTAGGGAAAGCCACCGGAGAACAAAAGCCTCCAAAAGAGTTTTCACTAAGCCCATTCCCTGCCACAGGGAGCAGGGCAAATCTGCCCAAACAAGGTTGCCTGAGTAACAGTGCAGCAGGCTCCTCCCACCAGAAGACAGGCTGAGAGAACAAGAGGCCAACAACACTAAGGTCCCTAAAAAAACAGGTGCATTTTGCTTGGGTTGTGGTCAATAATTTGGACTCTGTACATTCCCTCAATGACCCCTCAACAGAATGGCTAGGAGGAGGAATCGGCAAAATAAGAAAGGCTCAGAGACTGTGACTTCTGCCACAGATTTACAAAAGGATACAGATAAAATCAAGATGTTGGAAATGGAATTCAAGGTAGCAGTTGTGAAGGCAATAGCTAGAATGGAGAAATTGATTAATGGCAACATAGAGTTTCTAAGGGCAGAAATGAAACCTGAACTGGCATAACTTAAAAATATTATCAATGAGATCCAATCTAATATAGATACTATAACAGCTTGGGTAAATGAGGCAGAAAAACGAATTAGTGACCTAGAAGACAAACTGATAGAAAAGAAGGAAAAAGGGGAGGCCTGGAAGAAATAGCTTAAAATCCATGAAAACAGAATCAGAGAAATAAGTGACACCATTAAACGTTCCAATGTCAGAATTATTGGGATCCCTGAGGGGTTGGAGAGAGACTGAGGACTAGAAGATGTATTTGAGCAAATCGTAGCTAAGAACTTCCCTAATCTGGGAATGAAACAAGCAATCTTGACCTAGAGGCAGAAAGGACCCCTCCCAAGATCAAGGAAAACAGGCCAACACCCCGGCATGTAATAGTAAAACTTGCAAATCTTAGAATCAAGGAAACCATCTTAAGGGCAGTTAGGGGGAAGTGATTCCTTAAAAAGAGAGGGAGGAACATCAGAATAATGTCAGACCTATCGACAGAGATGTGGCAAGGCAGAAACGACTGAAAAGACATATTCAGGGTACTAAACGAGAAGAACAAGCAGCCAAGAATACTTTATCCAGCAAGGCTGTCATTCAGAACTGATGGAGAGATGCAGAGCTTCCAAGACCAGCAGAACTTGAAAGAATATGTGACTGCTAAGCCGACCCTACAAAAAATATTAAGGGGAGTTCTATAAAAGGAGAAAGACCCCAAGAGTGATACAGAACAGAAATTTACAGACAATCTATAGAAACAAGGACTTCACAGGCAACATGATGACAATTAATCCATATCGTTCAATAATCACTTTCAATGTGAACAGCCTAAATGCTCCCATAAAATGGCACAAGGAAGGATGCAGATTGGATAAAAAAACAGGACCCATCCATATGCTGCCTACAAGAGACTCATTTTGAACCTAAAGATACATCCAGACTGAAAGTGAAGGGATGGAAATCCATCTTCCATGCCAATGGACCTCAAAAGAAACCTGGGGTAGCAATTCTTATATCAGACAAATTAGATTTTAAGCTAAAGACTGTAGTTAGAGACACAGAAGGACACCATATCATTCTTAAAGAGTCTATCCAACAAGAAGATCTAACAATTGTAAATATCTAAGCCCCCAACATGGCAGCAGCCATCTACATAAGCCATTTGTTAACCAAAATAGAGTCATATTGACAATAATATATTAATTGTAGGAGACCTCAATACTCCACTCTCAGCAATAGACAGATCATCTAAGCAGAAAATCCGCAAAGAAACAAGAGCTTTGAATGACACACTGGACCAGATGGACCTCATAGATATATACTGAACATTCCACCCTAAAACAACAGAATACTCATTCTTCTTGAGCACACATGGAACTTTCTCCAGAATTGACCACATGCTGGGTCACAAATCAGGTCTCAATGAATACCAAAAGGTTGAGATTATTCCCTGCATATTCTCAGACCACAATGCTTTAAAAACTGGAATTCAATCACAAGAAAAAATTTGGCACAAATTCAAACACTTGGAAGCTAAAGACCACTCTGCTCAAGAATGTTTGAGTCAACCAGGAAATCAAAGAAAAACTTAAACAATTTATGGAAACCAATGAGAACAAAAACACATCAGTCCAAAACCTATGGGATACTGCAAAGGCAGTCCTAAGGGGAAAATACATAGCCATCCAAGCAAGGGAGGGTTTTGGAGAAGGGTGTGGGCCTTTGGAATGCCGAGGCCTGCATGACCACTGTGCCATTGGAATGTTGTGGGGAGTTACCTTCCCCAAAATTCTCTTAGCCCAAACAGCCGCCCTGTGATCTAAGAGATGTATGCATTGTCCCTTAGGCTATGTTTAGTAGAACAAGCAGATTAGCATATCTTATCTTTCCCATAAACTCTCTTAGTTTCAGTAAAACCCCTTGTCACACATCACCTGCTTGAGAAAGAGTGATAAGGATATTCTGAAGGACCAATAAAAGCAGGAGCAAGGAAGAGCAAGGGTCTTCGTCACTGAGCGTTGACTAGCTTGCCTTCTTCTCTCTTTCACGAGAAAATTCAGAGTAATCTTTCATCCCTCAGTACAGGGATTACTGGCCATTCCCGGCGTAAGCTATGCATTAGAAGAGAAACAATTAAGATTAGAGCAGAGATCAATGAAGTAGAAACAAGAGACACAGTAGGTCAGATCAATGAAACTAGAAGCTGGTTCTTCGAGAGCATTAATAAGATCGATAAACCACTGGACAGACTTATCCAAAAGAAAAGGGAATGGACCCAAATTAATAAAATTATGAATGAAAGCAGAGAGATCATGACTAACACCAAGGAAATAGAAACAATTATTAGAAATTATTATCAGTGACTATATGCCAATAAATTAAGCAACCTAGAAGAAATGGATGCCTTCCTAGAAACCTATAAACTGCCAAGACTGAAACAAGAAGAAATTGACAACCTTGAATAGGTCAATAACCAGTAACGAGATTGAAGCAGTGATCAAAAACCTCCCAAAAAACAAGAGTCCAGGGCCTGATGGATTCCCTGAGGAATTCTACCAAAAATTCAAAGAAGAAATAATACCTATTCTCCTGAAGCTGTTTCAAAAAATAGAAACAGAAAGAAAGTTTCCAGACTCATTCTATGAGGCCAGCATTACCTTAATCCCCAAAGCAGGCAAAGACCCCATCAAAAAGGAGAATTTCAGACCGATATCCCTGATGAATATGGATTCCAAAATCCTCAACAAAACCTTAGCTAATAGGATCCAACAATGCATCAAAAGGATCATCCACCATGACCAACTGGGATTTAACCCCGGGATGCAAGGTGGTTCAACATTCGCAAATCAACCAATGTGATAGAATACATTAATAAGAGGAGAGATAAGAACCATAGGGTTCTCTCAATTCATGCAGAGAAAGCATTTGACAAAATACAGCATCCTTTCCTGATTAAAACTTTTCAGAGTATAGGGATAGAGGGAACATTCCTCAATTTCATAAAATCCATCTATGAAAAACCCACAGCAAATATCATCCTCAATGGGGAAGAGATGAGAGCTTTTCCCTTAAGATCAGGAACACATCAAGGATGCCCACTCTTGCCACTATTGTTCAACATAGTACTAGAAGTTTAGCAACACCAATCAAACAACAAAGAGAAATAAAACGTATTCAAATTGGCAAAGAAGAAGTCAAACCCTCTCTTTTTGCAGATGACATGATATTTTATGTAGAAAATCCAAAAGACTCCACCCCAAAATTATTAGAACACATACAGCAATTCAGTAATGTGGCAGGATACAAAATCAATTCAGAGAAGTCAGTTGCTTTCTTATACACTAACAATGCAACTGTAGAAAGAGAAATTATAGAAACTATTCCATTTATAATAGCACCAAAACCCCAAGATACCTTGGAATATACCTAACCAAGGAAGGAAAGGATCTATACTTTGGGAACTACAGAACACTCATGAAAGAAGTTGAAGAAGACACAAAAAGATGGAAAAATATTCCATGCTCATGGATCGGAAGAATAGACATTGTTCAAGTGTCTATGCCACCCAGAGCAATCCATACCTTCAATGCCATCCTGATCAAAATTCCCATGACATTTTTTCAATGCAGTGGAACAAACAATCCTAAAATTTGTATGGAATCCTAAAAGACCCCGAATCGCCAAGGAAATGTTGAAAAAGAAAAACAAAGTTCGAGGATCATGTTGCCTGATTTCAAGCTATATTACAAAGCTGTGATCACCAAGACAGCAGGGTACTGGCACAAAAACAGACATATTGACCAAAGGAACAGAATAGAGAGCCCAGATATGGACCCTCAACTCTATGGTCAAATAATCTTCGACAAAGCAGGAGAAAATTTGCAATGGAAAAAAGACAGTCTCTTCAATAAATCGTGCTGTGAAAATTGGACAGCTATTTACAGAAGAATGAAACGACCATTCTCCAACACAGAGATAAACTCAAAATGGATGAAAGACTTCAATGTGAGACAGGAATCCATCAAAATCTTGGAAAACATAGGTAGTAACCTCTTCAACATCGGCCACAGCAACTTCTTTCAAGATACATCTCCATAGGCTAGTGAAACAAAATAAAAAAATGAACTTTTGGGACTTCATCAGGATAGAAAGCTTCTGCACAGCAAAGGAAACAATCAACAATACAAAGAGGTAACCCACAGAATGGGAAAAGATATTTACAAATGACACTACAGACAAAGTGCTGATTTCCAAGATCTATAAAGAACTTCTCAAACTCAACACCCAAAAAACAAATAATCAAGTCAAAAAATGGGCAGAAGGTATTAACAGACACTTCTCTAAAGAAGACATACAAATGGCTAACAGACACATGAAAAAATGTTCATCATCATTAGCCATCAGGGAAATTCAAATCAAAACCACATTGAGATACCACCTTACACCAGTTAGATTTGCAAAAATTGACAAGGCAAGAAACAACAAATGTTGGAGAGGATGTGGAGAAAGAGGAACCCTCTTACACTGTTGGTGGGAATGCAGGTTGATATAGCCACTTTGGAAAACAATGTGGAGGTTCCTCAAAAAATTAAAAATAAAGCTACCCTATCACCCAGCAATTGCACTCCTGGGTATTTACTCCAAAGACACAGATGTAGTGAAAAGAAAACCATATGCACCACAATGTTCATAGCAGCAATGTCCATAATAGCCAAACTGTGGAAAGAGCCTAGATGTCCTTCAACAGTTGAATGGATAAAGAAAATATACAATAGAATATTACTCAGCCATCAGAAAGGATGAATACCCAACTTTTACATGAACATGGATGGGACTGGAAGAGATTATGCTAAGTGAAATAAGTCAAGCAGAGAAAGTCAATTATCATATGGTTTCACTTATTTGTGGAACATAAGAAATAGCATGGAGGACATTAGGAAAAGGAAGGGAAAAATGAAGGGGGGAAAATCAGAGGGGGAGACGAACCATGAGAGACTATGGACTCTGAGAAGCAAACTGAGGGTTTTAGAGGGGAGGGGGGTGGGTGGATGTGTTAGTCTGGTAATGGGTATTAAGGAGGGCACATACTATATGAAGCACTGGGTGTTATATAAAAACAATGAATCATGGATCACTACATCAAAAACTAATGATGTATGGTGACTAACATAACATAATAAAATAAAATTAAATGAAAGAAATAAGGCCTGTATTTCCTTGTTGATCTTCTGCTTAGATCATCTGCCCATTGCTGTGAGTGGGGTGTGGAAGTACCCTACTATTTATTATTATCAATGTGTTTCTTTAATTTTGTTATTATTGGTTTATATAATTGGCTGTTCCCAAGTTAAGAGCATAAATATTTATAATTGTTAGATATCCTTGTTGAATAGACCCTTTAAGTAAGCCAGTGTTTAAAAGAGAAACTGGAATGTAAAAAACCAACCCAAGAGCTCTGTCAAATGTCAAGACCGCTACAGAACACTCTCTGGATTCTGATAGGCAGGTAAGCACCATTCTTCAAATCCCCCTCCACCTTGAGGTATGTACAGGAGCAGGGTACGTGTACCCTGCCAGATGTGTCACCTCAGCAAGCCCTTGGATCCCAGCTGACATGAGCCATAGCCATTCCTTCATGGAGACCCCACAAGGTGAACCCAGCATGGCATTCACTGTGATACTGTTGGACAATGACCCCTACCCTTCATCCATTTCACCAAGGTGTCACAGTCACCATAACACACCAGGAACACACCCAGTTCCAGCCGTCCTCCTAGAGTACACCCTGCATGGAACACCTCAGGACCCCTTGACCTGCAACCACTTAATTTTCAGCGGTCTTGCCAGGGTACCTCTTTGTGGAAAGCCCTGAGATTTCCTGGCCTGTGCTGACTTCAGTTTCATCCATCCCACCAGGGCAGCCCCAGCACAGACTGCCCAAAACCCATGATTGTCATAGCTCCAACCCATGATTGTTATAGCTCCAACAAGCCAGCCAACATTGTCAGACACACAGTCTACCTAGGGGATGTTCATACACAAAACAATTCTTTCAAGTCTAAGAGAAATAGCTATTTTGTCTAGTTCATATAAATCAACCCTGAAAGTTAAACAAAAGCAGACAGAGAGAATATGCTCCAAAGGAAGTGAAAATAAAACAAATAAATTTAGAAAAAGAACTAAACAAAAGGAGATAAGCAACTTACCAGACAAAGAGTTCAAAGTAATAGCCATGTAGATGCTCACCAGACTTGAAAAGAATTGATAAACTCAGTGAGAACTTGAACAAAGAGGTCAAATATATATATATATATGATTTTTTCATTTATTTGACAGAAAGAGAGACAGCAAGAGAGGGAACACAAACAGGCAGAGTAGGAAAGGGAGAAGCAGGCTTCCCGCGGAGCAGGGGGCCCGTTGTGTGGCTCCATCCCAGGACCCTGGAATCATGACTTGAGCCAAAGGCAGTTGCTTTACCAACTGAACCACCCAAGCGCCCCCAAAAATATATATTAAAAAATGATTCAATCAGAGTTGAAGAGTACAGTAACTGAAATGAAAAACACACTAGAGGGAAACAACAGCAGATTAGAGGATGCAGAAAAATGGATCAGCAATCTGAAATACAGGGTAATGGATAGCACAGAAGCTGAACACCAAAATGAAAAAAATAATCTAAAAAAAATGAGACTAGATAAGGGATCTCTAGGACAACATTCAGCATACTAATGTTTGCATAATATGGGTCCCAGAAGAAGAAGAGAGAGAGAATGTGGCAGAAAACAAATGAAAATTTTAAAGAAATAATATCTGAAAACTTCCCTAACATGGGGAAGGAAACATTCAGGTCAAGGAAGCACAGATCTCCAAACAAGATGAACCTAAGAAGGCCTACATAGATAGACACATGATAAGTAAAATGTCAAAAATTAAAAATAGAGAATTTTAAAAGCAAAAAAAAAAGCAACTAGTTGTATAAAAGAAAAAAGTAAGGCTATCAGCTGATTTTTCAAAAGAAACTTTGCAGGACTGAAGGGATTGTCATGATAAATACAAAGTGCTGGATGGGGAAAAAAACCAACAATAATTTACCCGGCAAAGTTATTATTCAGAATTGAAGGACAGTGTTCCCCACAGTCAAACAAAAGTTAAAGGAGTTCATCATTACTAAACAAGACTTACAAGAAATGTTAAAGGTAACACATATTAAATGTAGTAATTAATCACATACAAATGTAGTATGAAAGTTAAAAGTAGTCAACATCAGTTATATCTAAAAAAAAGTTAAGTGACTTACAAAATAAAGAGCTGGAAAATAGGACATCATATACATAAAATGTGGGTGGGAGGTACAAATGTAATTATTTTAGAATGTGTTTGAAATTAAGTAATCATTAACTTAATATAGACTACTATATAATTAAGATGCTATATATGAACCTCATGGTAGTCACAAACCAAAAGTCTATAATAGATAACACAAAAATAAAGAGAAAGGAATCCAAGAATAACAGTAAAGTCATCAGTTATAAAAGAAGAGAGCAAGAGAAGAAGAAAGGGACAAAGAACTACAAAAACAACCAGAAAACAACAAAATGGCAGTAACTACATACCTATCAACAAAGCAGCAAGAAGGGTCCTCAAAAAGTCAAAAATAGAACTACCCAAATATCCAGGAATTGTAATACTCGGTATTGCAAGGTACAAAATACAAAAGGATACAAAAATTCTGATTCAAAGGGATACATGCAGCCCAATGTTTATTATCAACAATAGCCAAATTATGGAAAGAGCCCAAATGTCCATGGACTGATGAAAGGATAAAGAAGATGTAGTATATATATATACAAAGGAGTATTACTCAGCCATAAAAAGAATGAAATCTTGCCATTCACAACAATGTGGATATAGCTAAAGTGTATTATGCTAAGCAAAACAAGTCAGAGAAAGAAAAATACCATATGATTTTACTCATATGAGGAATTTAAGAAACAAAACAGATGAACATAGGGGAAGGGGAAAAAAGGAGAGGGAGGCAAACCATAAGAAACTCTTAACTATAGAAAACAAACTGAGAGTTGATGGAGGGGAGGTGGGTGGGGAATGGGCTAAACAGGTGATGGGCGTTAAAGTGGGTACTTTTTGTGATGAGTACTGAGTGTTATTATAAGTGATGGATCACTAAATTCTACTCCTGAAACCAGTATTACACTATACATTAACAAACTAGAATATAAATAAAAAGTTGAAAATTTTAAAAAAAGGAATAAAAGAGATAAGAAGAAGCATCACTTTAAATCTTGCAGAAATAAAAAGGACCATAGAGGAATACTATGAAAAACTTTATACTAAAAAACATAACTTAGATAAAAAGTTACAGCAGGTAACTGAGATGAAATAAATAAATTTCTATAAAGACACAATCAAAATTCATCAAGGAAGAACAAAAATCTGAATAGTTTGAATGATAAAGATAATGAATTAGAAATTTAAAAAATTCTTACAAAAAAAGCTCCAGGTGAAATGGCTTCACTGATTAATTCTATGAAACATTTATTTAGAATTAATACCAATACCTCCAAATTCTTTCAAACAATAGAAGATGAGGTAACACTTCTCAATTCATTCTACAAGGCTAATATTACTCTGACGCCAAAACCAAAGACATCAAAAGGAAAGAAAGCTACAAATTAATATCCTTTATGAATATAAATGCAAACATGCTCAACTAAACACTAGAAAACCAAATCAGCAATATAGAAAAAGGATTACAAACTATGATCAAGTGTAATTTATCCCAGAAATTCAAGGTTGGATTAACATATGAAAATCAATTAATGTAATATACCATATCAATAGGACAAAGGACATAAACTACATGATCTTATCAATAGACACACAAAAAGAACTTGACATAATCCAATACCCTAATGATAAAGGCACTCAAGAAGCTAGAAAGAAAGAAATTTCCTCAACCTGATAGGGGTCATTTATGAGATACCCACAGCTAGCATCATTCTTAATAGTAAAAAAAAAAAAATGTTTTCTTAATAAGACAAAGAATAAGACAAGGATATATACTCTTACCACTACTATTCAAAATAGTACTAGATTTTCTATTAGGGTAATTAGGCAAAATATTAAAATTTTCTATAGATAGATAATCTTAGGGATTTATTAAAAAATAACAAGATTAATCTTTTCAACAAATGACGCTGGGGCAAATGTATATACACATACAAAAAATGAAACTAAATTCCTAATTTATACCATACATTAAAATTTCACTTAAAATGGATTATAGACCTAAGTGTAAGAATTAAAACTATAAATCTCTTAGAAGAAAACAGAACATATTTATTATTTTCAATAGTCAATAGTTTCTTAGCTCTGAAACAAAAAACACAGTAACAAAAGAAAAAAGATAAACAATCACATTTTATTTTTTTAATTTTTTAAAAGATTTTATTTATTTGTCAGAGAGAGAGAGTGAACACAAGTGGGGGGTGGGGGGCAGCAGACAGAGGGATAAGCAGATTCCCTGCTGAGCAAGGAGCCTGATGTGGAATTCGATCCTAGGACCCTGGGATAATGACCTGAGCTGAAGGCAGATGATTAACTGACAGAGCCACCCAGGCGTCCTAACAATCACAATTTAAAAGTTTTGTGCCACAACCAATACAATCAAGAAAGTGTAAAGACAACCCATATAATGAAAAACAAAATACTTTCAAATCTTATATCTAAGGGACTTGTATCCAGAATATTAAAAGAAATCTTATGTCTTGCTACAGGCTGAATGTTTATGTTCTCCCAAAATTCATATGTTGAATCTCAATATGATGGTATTTGGAGAGGAGGCTTTTGGGAGATAATTGGGTTTAGATGTGGTCATAGGAAGGAACCCCCATGATGGGATTAGTGCCTTTATAAAAAGAGGGAGAGACCAGAGACTGCTCTTTCTTCACCAATATGGACACAGCAAGAAGACAACATCTGCCAACCAAGAAGAGAGCCTTCACCAGACCTCAACATTGATGGCATTCTGATTTCAGACCTCTCAGTCTCCTGATCTTTGAGAAATAAATGCCTGCTAAGTCACCTGGTCTGTTATTTTATTATAGCAGCCTGAGCTGAAGAAGCTAACCTCAACAATAAAAAGACAAATAGCCCAATTAAAAAATAAGCAAAGAATTTGAATAGATATTATCCCAAGTAGATGTACAAATGGCTAATAAGTACATGAAAAGAAGCTCAAATAATTACCCATTAAGGAAATGGAAATCAAAAACACAACATGGTAACACTTCACACCCATTAGGATGTCTATAATCTATGTGGAATTTAAGAAACAAAACAAATGAACAAAGGGAAGAAAAAAGAGAGAGAGACACATACACAAACCAAGAAACAGACTCTTTACTATAGAGAACAAACTGATGGTTACCAGAGGGAGGTGGGAGGATGGGTTAAATAGGTGATGGGGATTAGGGATATACTTGTTGTGATGAGCACCAGGTGTTGTATGGAAGTGTTGAATCACTATATTGTACACCCGAAACTAATATTACATTATTTGTTAACTAACTGGAATTTAAATAAACACTAAAAAGAAAGACAAAATAAGTATTGGCAAGAATGTGCATAAATTGCAACCATGATACATTGTTGGTGGGAATGCAAACTGGTACAGACACTTTTGCAAAGAGTTTGGTAGTTTCTTAAAAACTTAAAAACAGACTTATCAAAAGACTCAGCAATGTACTCTTAGGTATAACAGAAATGTAAATATATGTACACAAAAATTATATGTAAATGTTCATAGTAGTAGTATTCATAATAGCGCCCAAATGAAAACAACCCAAATGTCCATCAGTGAATGAATAAAAATGATATGTCTATATAATGGAGAATCACCCTGCAATAAAAAGTAATGAATATCTGATACATGCTACAATGAACCCTGAACACACCGTGGTAAAGTGAAAAAGTCCAGTCATAAAACAGTATGTATTGTATGATTATATTTATTTTAAATGTCTGGAATATGCAAATCAAATCCATAGAAATATAAAACATACTAGTGGTTGCTCAAGTGGGAGAGGAGGTGTCAATGGGAAATGACTACTAACAGACAAAATTTACTTTTGCATGAGGAAAATATTTAAAACTAGAAGGTAGTGATGATTTAAAAATTCTGTGAATATACCAAAAACTATTATATTCTATACTTTAAGTGGATAGAGTTTGTGGCATATAAGTTATAACTTTCTTTTTTTAAGATTTATTTATTTATTTTAAAGAGGAATCATGAGAAAGGGGAGGGGTCGGGGGAGAGGGAGAGAATCCTCAAACAGACTCCCTGCTATATGTGGAGCCCAAAGCAGGGCTCAATCCTAAGGCCCTGATATCATGTCTTGAGCAGAAATCAAGAGTCAGACATTGAGCTGATGGAGCCACCCAGACACCCCAACATACAAATTATATCTAAATAAAACTCTTAAATATCAATTTAATTCACCATATTAACAGATTACAAAAAGAAAACAATTTGATTATCTCAATAGATGTTTAAAAATAATGTCACAAAACTTATTCATGATAAATGGCTTGATAAGTTAAATGAACACACACTCATGATAAAAAAACAAAACAAAACTGTTGTGGTTAAAACTCTAGGAATATAAAGAAACTTCCCTAATCCTATAAAGGGTATCTACAAATACCTAAAGCTAAAATAATACTTAATGATTAAATATAGAATGCTATTCCCCCGGGGCACCTTGGTGGATCAGTTGGTTAAATGGCCAATTCTTGGTGTCAGCTCAGGTCATGATCTTAGGGTCCTGGGATAGAGTCCTGCCTCAGGCTCTGCACTTAGTGGAGAGTCTGGTTGAGGATTCTCTCTCCCTCTGCCCCTCCCTTGACTCTCTCTCAAATAAATAAATAAATCTTAAAAAAAGAGAAAGTTTTTCCCCCATAATAGGAAATAAGTCAAGGATTTCCACTCTCACCACTTCTATTAAATATTGTTCTGGAGGTCCTAACAAGTACAATAAAGCAAAGAAAAAAAAAGTTTAGTGATTCAATATGTAAAAAAGCAGCACTGTTTTTACTCACAGGCGATATCAAATTATAAGGATCAAAGAAAAGCTATAAGAACTGGTAAGTAACTTTAGGTGCACAGGATACAAGGTCAATATACAAAAATTGATTGTATTTTCTTTTTATTTAAATTCAATTTAATGAACATATACTGTATTATTAGTTTCAGAGGTAGAATTCAGTGATTCATCAGTTGCTTACAACAGCCAGTGCTCTTTACAAGTGCCCTACTTAATGCCCATCACCCAGTTACCCCATCCCCCCACCTGCCTCTCCCCCATCAACCCTCAGTTTTTTCCCTAGAGTTAAGAGTCTCTTATGGTTTTCCTCCCTCTCTTGTTTCCTCTGGTTTTATTTTTCTTTTCCTTCCCCTATATTCATCTGTTTGGTTTCTTAAATTCCATATATGAGTGAAATCATATGGTATTTGTCTTTCTCTGACTGACTTCACTTAGCCTAATACCCTCTAGTTCCATCCACATCATTGCAAATGGCAAGATTTCATTCTTTTTGATGGTTGAGTAATATCCCATTTTGTATCTCTCTCTATATATATATAGAGAGAGATGATAGATAGATAGATAGATATAGAGATATAGAGATATAGAGATATAGACATATGCCCCCAGCTTTGTTTTTCTTTTTCAACATTTCCTTGGCAGTTTGGGGTCTTTTCTGGTTCCATACAAATTTTAGGATTGCTTGTTTCAGCTCTTTGAAAAATGCCATTGTTATTTTGATTGGGATGGCGCTGAAAGTATAGATTGCTCTGGGCAGCATAGATATTTTAACAATGTTTATTCTTCCATGAGCATGGAATGTTTTTCCATCTTTTTGTGTCTTCTTCAATTTCTTTCATAAGTGTTCTTTTTTTTAAGAAAAAGAAATTATAGGGGCGCCTGGGTGGCTCAGTTGGTTAAGCGACTGCCTTCGGCTCAGGTCATGATCCTGGAGTCCCGGGATCGAGTTTCACGTCGGGCTCCCTGCTCAGCAGGGAGTCTGCTTCTCCCTCTGACCCTCCCCCCTCTCATATGCTCTCTCTCTCTCTCATTCTCTCTCTCAAATAAATTTAAAAAAATCTTTAAAAAAGAAAAGAAATTGTTACCTAGTTCTATTTTTATTCAAGTATAATTAACACATACTGCTATATTAGATTCAGAAGCACAATATAGTGATTCTACAATTTTATACATTCTCATGCTCATGATGATAATTATACTCTTAATCCCCTTGACCTTAATCCCCTTAATCACCTTGGCATTTCACCCTTCCCTTCACTCACCTCCCCTCTGGTAACCACCAGTTTGTTTTCTATTTTTTAAGAGTGTGGCTTTTTGTTTGTCTCTTTTTTTATTTCTTCATTTGTTTTTTTTTCCTAAATTCCACACATGAGTAAAATGTTATGGTATTTGTCTTTCTCTGACTTATTTCACTTAGTAGTATACCCTCTAGATCCATTCATGTGGTTGCAAATGGCAATATTCCATTATTTTTTGTGGTTGGGTAATATATATATATATATATATATATATATATATATATATATCTCACATCTTCATTTTCCATTCATCTATGGATGGACACTTGGGTTGTAAATTCTAAAATTTATATGAAGATGCAAAGAGACTAGAAAAAGAGAAGAAGATGAAGACAAGATGATAATGATGATGATGATAATGACGAAGGAGGAGGAGGAAGAAAAAAGAGGAGAAAGATGAGAAGGAAGAAGGGGAAGAGAAAGAGGAGAGAGAATAAGAAAAAGAAGAGGAGGAGGAAGTCATCTTTCTCTAACTTATTTCACTTAGTATAGTACGCACTAGGTTCGTCTCTGTTGTTTCAAATGGCACAATTTTTTTAAATGTTTATTGTTATGTTAATCACCATACATTACATCATTAGTTTTTGATGTAGTGTTCCATGATTCATTGTTTGTGCATAACACCCAGTGCTCCGTGCAGAACGTGCCCTCCTTAATACCCATCACCAGACTAACCCATCCTCCCACCCCCCCTCCCCTCTAGAACCCTTAGTTTGTTTTTCAGAGTCCATCATCTCTCATGGTTCATCTCCCCCTCCAATTTCCCCCCACTTCATTCTTCCCCTCTTGCAATCTTCTTCTTTTTTTATGGTTGTGTTGTATTCCATTATATATATATATATCTCACATCTACCTTATCCATTTGTCTATTTAAGGACACCTGGGTTGCTTACATATCTTGACTATTGTAAACTAAGTTGCAATAAACATAGGGATGCATATATATTTTTAAATTAGTGTTTTTATTTTCTTTGGGTAAACACATAGTAGTGAAATTATTGGATCATATGGTATTTCTATTTTTAATTTTTTGAGGAACTTCCGTACTCTTTTCCACAGTGGTTGTACCCAATTACATTCCCATCAGCAGTACATGAGAGTTCCTTTTTCTTCACATCCTCACCTTGCTTTTTCTTGTCTTTTTAATTTTAGCCATTCTGACAAGTGGAAGTTGATATCAAATTGTGGTTTTGATTTGCATTCCCCTGATGATTAGTGATGTTGAGCATCTTTCTACGTGTCTGTTGGCTGTCTTTGGTTTTTCTTTTGAAAAATATCTATTTCGGCTATCTGCTCATTTTTTTAATTTGATTGTTGGTGTTTTTTTTTGGTGTTGAGTTGTATAAGTTCTTTATATATTTTGGATATATCATTTGCAAATATCTTTTCCCATTCAGTAAGTTGTCTTTTTGCTTTGTTGATGGATTTCTTTGCTGTGCCAGAGCCTTTTGTATTTTTTAGAATTGTTCTTAAATACATTACTATAGACATTATAGAATGGGTATCACATCTATTCACAAAAATAACATGGTGCTGAATGTAGTTTGCAAGTAGCTTTTTATATTAAGTTTTAAAATTTTAATTCCAGGGGCACCTGGGTGGCTCAGTCATTAAGCATCTGCCTTCGGCTCAGGTCATGATCCCAGAGTCCTGGGATCGAGCCCCACATCCAGGCTCCCTGCTCCGTGGGAAGCCTGCTTCTCCCTCTCCCACTACCCCTGCTTGTGTTCCCACTCTCGCTGTCTCTCTCTCTGACAAATAAATAAATAAAATCTTAAAAAAATAAATAAAATAAAATTTTAATTCCAGTATTAGTTTCAGGTATACAATATATTGATTCATTTTTTGATGTAGTCCCAATAGTTTACTTTTGCTTTCGTTTCCCTTGCTTTAGGAGACATATCTAGAAAAATGTTGTTATGGATAATGTCAGATAAATTACTGCCTGTGTTCTCTTCTAGGATTTTTATTGTTTCAGGTCTCACATTTAGGTATACGATCCATTTTGAGCTTATTCTTGTGTATAGTATTAAAAAGCAGTCTGGTTTCATTCTTTTACATGTAGCTGTCCAGTTTTTCAAGCACCACTTACTAAAAAGACTGTATTTTCCCCATTGTATATTCTTGCCTCCTTTGCCATAGAATAATGAACCATATAATGGATTTTTTTTAAAGATTTTTTTATTTATTCGTTCATGAGAGACACAGAGAGAGGCAGAGGGAGAAGCAGGCTCCCAAGGAGCAGGGAGCCCGATGCGGGACTCGATCCCAGGACCCTGGGATCATGACCTGAGCCTAAGGCAGACGCTTAACCATCTGAGCCACCCAGGCGCCTAATGGGTTTATTTCTGGACTCTATTCTGTTCCATTGATCATTTTTGTCTATTTTTGTACTAGTATTATACTGTTTTGATTACTACAAATTTGCATCTTCAAATCTGGGATTGTAATGCCTCCATTTTTGCTTTTCTTTTTTAAAAAATATTTTATTTATTTGAGAGAGTAAGAGAGCTAGAGAGAACACAAGCAGGGGAAGAGGGAGAAGCAGGCTCCCTGCTCAGCAGGGAGCCCAATGTGGGGTTCAATCCCAGGGTCCCAGGGTCATGACCAGACGCTTAACTGACTGAGCCACCCAAGTGCCCCTATTTTTACTCTTCTTTCTCAAGGTTGTTTTAGCTGTTTGAGGTTATTTGTGGGTGCATACAAATTTTAGGATTATTTGCTCTAGTTCTGTGAAAAATGCTGTTGGTATTTTGATAAGGATTGTATTGAATCTGTAGATTGCTTTGGGCAATATGAACATTTTAACAATATTAATTATTGTAATTCATGAGCATGGAACATCTTTTCATTTGTTTCTTTCATCTTTAATTTCTTACATCAGTATTTTATAGTTTTCAGGGTACAAGTCTTTCACCTCCTTGTTTAAGTTTATTCCTAGGTATTTTATTCTTTTTGGTCCAATTCTAAATGGAGGTGTTTTCTTAGTTTCTCTTTTTGCTATTTCTTTATTAGAGTATAGAAATGGTACCGATTTCTGGGTGTTAATTTTGTATCCTTCCAATTTACTGAAGTCACTTATTACTTCTAGTAATTTTTTGTTGGAGTCTTTAGGACTTTTTATGTATGTCATTATATTATCTGCACATAGTCACAATTTAACTGTTTCCCTATCAATTTGGATGCCTTTATTTTCTTTTTCTTGTCTGATTGCTGCCACTAGGACTTCCACTATTCCACTATGGAATAAAAGTGGCAAGAGTGGGAGACTAGTAGTATTGCTAACAAAAATGATAACTATGGTTACATTATGATAGTAAAATTACACATATTGTATAATTTTTGTAAAACATAAATACTATTGAAATAATCTGGTAATATCAGAAAGAGAGGACATGCTCAAAGTCTAATGGGATAATGTCAAAAAGACACAGGGATCAGCTTTCAGGCCACGTTTCAGACAGTTTTATCATAAAAAGAATGTCTATGGCTGTATTATAACACCAAAAATTTTCTAAAAAGTTATCCATGCATTCATTGTGATGTGATTTAAAAACTTTCATTGTGGGGGAGGGTGGAGGAAGATTAAATTTTAAAAAGTGTGTATCTGGTGGTGGAATATTCTTCTTTATGAAAGAATAATCACTAATATATAATGAAGGAATGATAACAAAACACCATTCTGTCTCCTTCAATGTATTACTGATTCAGTCATTAAGTATCATCAGTCAATACTAACACTATTGAGCAAAACATTGTTAAAGAACAAGGTATTCACATGGCCATAAACTGTTGCTAATTACATAGCAATTAAAAAGGGGGAATTTTAGGGCGCCTGGGTGGCTCAGTTGGTTAAGCGACTGCCTTCGGCTCGGGTCATGATCCCGGAGTCCCGGGATCGAGTCCCACATCGGGCTCCCTGCTCAGTAAGGGAGCCTGCTTCTCCCTCTGACCCTCCCCTCTCTCATGTACTCTCTCTCTCTCATTCTCTCTGTCTCAAATAAATAAATAAATAAAATCTTTAAAAAAAAAAGGGGGAATTTTAGAAATCTGTAGATTACTGTGCAGCTCATTAGTAGAACTTAAGCTTAATGCCACTCCTCTTAGTTCCATGTGCTTTCAGGATTAAAAGACAGAGACTGAGAGGGAGTAAATATCAAAGACCATTATCATGAAAGACATGAAGAGGAGGAAAATAGCTTTTAAGGCAAATAAGAAAGTGTTATTTTACACAGAAAATAGTAATTTTAAGTAATTGTTACCTGAAGAGGTAGTATAAAGTAGAAATTGAAATCAAATCCAAAAAGGTTTAGGTAAAGTCATAGAAAATAAATAATATGCTGTTATTAAGTTAAGCTGGTAAGGGAATGTGATATGCTGCAAACAGTGGAACACAGATTCCTGAGTTCTGTGTTTGAGTTCTAACCCTTTCATTGAGCCATCTTGGGACCTTGGAAAAACTCATTCTCTTCTCTGTACCTCAATTGTTTATCTATCAAATGGGGGATTAGATTAGGCCAGAATTTCTCAAAATGTGTTCCTTATAACAGTAGTTCCATGAAATCCTCTGCAAAAGGAGATTTCATAGCCAAATTATTTGAAATATTAAATATTAAACCTTTCTTTTTGAAATTTATAAAGTCTATTAAAATATTACATGGAAAGTCTTGAAGGTCCTAAAGTATAAAACACTGTTAAGCTTTGTTTCACCCAGTATTTTTCAAACTTATCTAACCATGGAATTCATTTTTCTTTTAATGCTTATTGACATCATATAAAAATACTATTTTATAGGACCCCCATTTTGGGGAACTACATTCTTCCCTTGAGGGTCTGATGTTGGTTAAGCAAGGCCTGGCATGCATTTCACAGTATGGTGTCTTTTCTATGTAGATTGGATAGCAAGATTAGTGTTAGATTATGTATATATATATAAATATATATATATTGCACATGTACAAACACAAAAACACATACATGCCACTTATCTCCTATTCACTCCTCAAAATCTAATCCCAGAAAGCTGACCTTTATGAATTTTATGAATTTCATTTCTGGGTTGCCATGTCTTCTGGGTTTAGCCGACAGGAGGCTCCATCAGAAAACTGAATGAAAAAAAGTGAGGTAGAATTATTATTCCCTTGATTTTCTCTCTGAAAACTTGCTTTGGGCTGCATGAATCTCTCAATTGAAAAACGCTGCTCCTTTCAAGGTGGCCAACTCTACAGAACTGTATCTTCTTCCAGATTCTAGCAACTGCTCCCTCCCTTAGTCCTCCCCTAGGGGCGATAACAGCTCAAGGGCTACCAATTTGGCATATTGCCCTAATCCCTTGTTGTTCCTCTATATCTACCCCTTTGTAAATAGCATCTCTTTGTAAAAACAAACAAACAAACAAACAAAAAACAAAAACAAACAAAAACAAAACAAAACAAAAACCTTGGCTTAAATAATTCTATATTGAGTGTGCTGTGTGCTTGGTTGGGACCCCAACTAATCCACTGTTTCTAACAGACTGTGTTTGAAGGTCATGTGGGGCTTAGAGCAATACAGTAATAGAGAATTGGACAAATGGTTTGGAGCTCAGGATAGAGGACCAAACTAGAGTTAGAAATTTGGGATTCATTGGTTATAGGAGGAAGTAGAAACTGTGGCAGTTGAGATAATTGCCCAGTGAGAGTGTAGAGTGAAAGGACTTAAGATAGGCAAAAGCATCTGAGGAGGGAACACTGTCACCTCCTGGAAAGCCAAATTATTAAACAGATGAGAAGGTTGTTTAATAAGCAAGGAGCCAGACAAAAAATGAGAGGGGTAAACTTAAGGGACAGTTTATTCAGAGCATTTCTACCACTTAGAAACACTTTTTCTAGTAACTTGAGTTCGAAAGTCCTTCAGATTCTGGTAGTTATTTAAACTTTCCTGAATAGATACCACCAACTGGGATCTTTCTGACACCTTGTATTTCTGTGTTCATAGAGATCCTCTTTCTTCCTGATTCACACATTCTCCTTTTACATGTTGACACAATGATTAAGCTATAACTAAATCTCTCTTTCTGCTTTAGGCAGATAAATATGTTTTCTCTTGATTTTATGTATTAATTTTTTCACAAACTTTTGAAATCTGGGATTGTTTTACTGATTTTTATAGAATACAAAATGTACCACTGCAATGCTCTCTGCAAAACCAATTTTATCAGTGAGACCTCAGTTTTCATTCTTGCTGTTTTGGAAAAAGTATTCTAGCCCATAAGAATTTAAGGATATGTTTATAAGAAGGTGAGGCATGGAGTCATAAAAGGCCCCTAGGTTAGTAATCAAGAAATCTGGGTTCTAGATCTGGAAGTGAACTAAATCTCAGTGTGACTTATGGCTTTAGCTTTTTCATCTATAACACGAGAAAATTGGGCTAGATCAATATGTTTCCTTGGAGCACTGGGGAACTACTTCTAAAGACACTTCAGAAAACAAAAGGAGATTGATAAAGTGGGCTCTGGGTCCATCTCTCTACTCATCCAAAGCAGTTCTGCTTTTTCTCTTATGGACATTTAATTAAATATAAGATTTCATTTGAAGAAATGACTTCATCAAAAAACCAACCAACAAACTGACCACTACCACCAGCAACAACAAAATCCCAAGCAGACTAAATTATCCTGAGATCCCTAGTACTGATGGCCTAAAAGTCTACAGATGAGGACATAGAGAAGAGTGTCCTACCTGCAGAGGACTGCTTTCGGAGAGCCTTCTTCTTGCATGGTCAATATGCAGGCAAAGGAAGGCCATAGCCGACTGATCTTGGCCTCCAACTTCTGGCACTGCCTTAATCCGTTTTAATTCCTGATCTCTAGCTCTGTGGTGACAGAAAGGGAAAGCTTAAATATTATCATGATTTTTTTTGTCCCATTCCCACTGTGCAGTATTCAGGACTACGTGGGAGGGGGTTACTATTTAGGTAAGATGGGCCAGTCTCCAAAATTAGACAGTAAACAGACTTCAAATGTTTCTCTCACCAAATTGTGCTCTCTAATATCTCTCCTTCCATCTTTATTTATTCCTCTGTTAATTTTGTGGTTGGAACAAGTCTAAATATAAATGAAATCTCCCCCAGCTGGTCATTATCTCCAGCCAGATCCCAAAGTACAGGGAACTTGTTGCTGTCACCACTTGCTTTATATCTGGAATCTCAAAAGAGGATGGTGCAAGGGCAAGCCTTGGCCTATGCTTCTTACCAGGAATCCTGATGCTGGGCTGGGTAGAGACTGAGCCAAAGAACATAATGGAAAAAGAATCTTCTCTTCATTTTAGCAAGGAAAGGGGTGCAAAAAGATAAACCTCCACAGAAGACATGAATTCTTTGTCAGGAATGTGGCTTGCAAGGGTGAAACACTGAAGGAGAATCCTCAGAAATTAATTCCAACTGATTCCATAGGAACTGTAGAAAGGAGAAAGGAACTTTGAACTCAAACTGCTGAAAGAAGCTAGGAAAAGAAGCAGTAAACATGATGTCAGAGGATGCAAGGAATCATTCCTCTATCAGGCTTCTGACTCTTTTTACTACTGATCCCTGCCTCCACTTATTCATTTCTGAGGAGCTAATGGAGAATGGAGTAGGGCTCAAGAGTAAAATCCCCTTGGGCTCTATAATATCAATTTTCAAGTTTGTCTAGAGACTAAGACTTATGGTATAAAGAATTCAAGTTCAAGGAGCCTGGGTCACTCAGTCGGTTAAGCATCTGCCTTTGGCTTAGGTCATGATCTCAGGGGGTTCTGGGATCAAGCCCCACATCAGGCTCCCTGCTCAGTAGGGAATCTGCTTCTTCCTATGTGGCTCTCCCTGTTCATGCTCTCTCTCTCTGATAAATAAATAAAATCTTAAAAAAAGAATTCAAGTTCATTTCAATAAACATTGAACCGAATGCCTACTAAATGTCAGACCATGTGTTAAGTCAAGAAGTTCATGGCCTAAAGGGAGAAAGATTAAACAGAATTTCAACACAAGGCAGTGAGTGGAGTGATGGATGCCAAGACAGCATGCCACAGAAGCATAGAGGAGGGGTATGTGACTGAAGGACATATAGTTTCATAGAATATCAGAGTTGGGAAGAAACAGAGGATATGCAGTCCAATCCCTTCTTTGTACAGATGGAAAAAGTGAGACCCATAATATTGAAGGGATTTGTCCAAGATCATTGAATAGCCAGTGGCAGAGCTGGACTTCTGGTTTAGAGAATCAGGCTCAGTTAGCCTTGTGCCATTCTGTACAGACAATGAATTTTTGGCTTTATTCAAGATGAGTCCTTTGGCCTATAAATTATCCCATAACACCAGCTTGGGAAAACATCTAAGAGAAGTTAGTGGAGGTTTTCTGCAGCATATAAAAATGCCTGTTGGCCTCTTAGAAATCTGTCATCACCTGGGGATGCAAGAGTACAGGAGTCCCCAGGCCTATTACCCAGAAGCACAGCAATTCTGGGTCAGAAGTAGAACTCCTGGTTCCCCTTCTCTCTCTCCCACTTCAAAAATTGTAGTTTCTAATAGACTTTCAGGACAGAACATGGTAAACAAGTTTCTCTAATCCAATTCCACTTACAAGGTTTGCTATACCTGTCAGATGGCCTTGTGCTTGTACTTCTCCAGCAACAGAGAGCACACTTTCCTCAGATATAGACTGTTCTATCTCAGGACAAATCTGTTAGAAAGCACTCTTATGCCAAATAGACATCCATTTCTCTGAAGTTTCTGCCCTTTGAGGATATTCTCATTAGGTTTATATCCTTTGTCTTTCAGAGAGCTGTAGGCAACTATTATGTCACTTTAAGTTTTCTCTTTTCCAGGTTCAATAGTCCCATGTTCTTCGATTGTTCTCATGAAACTTGGACTGTAGCCCTCTCCCAGACTGTGATCATCTGGACCCATTCTGACTTCGGCTTAAGGAGGGGGGGGCATACACTTTCATATATTGCTGATGAGACTGTTAATTGGCAGATATTTGGGATAGTTATTTGGCAACAACCATAAACATTTGAAATATGCATACCCCATGAGCCAAGAACCTTACTTCTAAGATGCCATTCTATAGAAAGAGCAACATCTATATCTATATCTAATCTATATCTATAATCTATCTATTTTAGAAATTTGGTATAAACATACTGTAAAATAAAATGCTACCGCTGACTGAAGTAGATCTATATAATAATATGGAAATATGCCCAAGGTATATGAAGTAAAAAAAATGTTGAGAATCAATATGCACTGTATGATTTCATTTCTGTAAAGAAAACAAGCCAGAAAGGGCTGACAAGTTACATTAGGGTAGTAAATGAGAAAAACATGCAGCCAAGAATACTTTATCTAGCAAGGCAGTCATTCAGAATGGAAGGAGAGATAAAGAGTTTCCAGGACAAACAGAAACTAAAAGAATCTGTGATCACTAAATTAGGCCTGCAAGAAATATTAAAGGAGATCCTGTGTGTGAAGAGAGAACCCAAAAGTAACATAGACTAAAAAGGAACAGAGACAATACACAGAAACAGTGATTTTACAGGTAATGAAATGGCAATAAATTCATATCTTTCAATAGTTACTCTGAATGTAAATGGGATAAAAACTCCAACCAAATAACACAGGGTATCAGATTGGATAAAAAAGCAAGACCCATTCATATGTTGTTTACAAGAGACTCACTTTAGACCCAAGACACCTCCAGATTGAAAGGGAGGGCATGGAGAATCATTTATCATGCTAATGGGCATCAAATAAAGCTGGGGTAGCAATCCTCATATCAGGCAAATTAGATTTTAGACCAAAGACTGTAGTAAAGGATGAAGAGGGACACTGTATCATACTTAAAGTGTCTATCCAACAAGGACATCTCACAATTATAAATATTTATGCTCCTAACTTAGGAGCAGCCAGTTATATAAACCAATTAATAACCAAATTAAAGAAACACATTGATAATAATAAATAATAGTAGGGGACTTCAACACCCCACTCATAGCAAGGGACAGATCATCTAAGCAGAAGACCAACAAGGAAACAAGGGCTTTGAATGACACACTGGACCAGATGGACTTCACAGATATATACAAAGAATTCTATCCTAAAGCAACAGAATATCCATTCTTCTCAAGAGCATCTGGAACATTCTCCAGAATAACTCAAATACTGTGTCACAGATCAGGTCTCAACTGGTAACAAAAGACTGGGATTATTCCCTGCATATTTTCAGACCACAGTGCTTTGAAACTTGAACTCAATCACAAGAGGAAATTTGGAAGGAACTCAAAAACTTGGAGTTTAAAGAGCATCCTACTGAGGAATGAATGGGTCAACCAGGAAATTAAAGAGGAATTAAAAATTTCATGGAACAAAGGGAAATGAAAACACAACTGTTCAGGGTGCCTGGGTGGCTCAGTCAGTTGGGCATCTAACTTCAACTCAGGTCATGATCCCAGCGTCCTGGAATCAAATCCCGCATTTGGTTCCCTGCTCAGCGAGGAGCCTTCTTCTCGCTCTCCATCTGCTGCTCTCTCTGCTCATTCTCTCTCACTCTCTCTCCCTCAAATACATAAAATCTTCTTTTAAAATCACACAACTGTTCAAAACCACTGGGATATGGCAAAGGCAGTCCTAAGAGGGAAGTACATAGCAATACAATCCTTTCTCAAGAAACTAGAAAAGTCTCAAATATACAACCTAACCATACACATGAAGGAGCTGGAGAAAGAACAGCAAATAGAGTCCAAACCAAGCAGAAGAAGAGATATAATAAAGATTACAGCAGAAATCAATGAAATAGAAACCCAAAGAACAGTAGAACAGATCAATGAAACTAGGAGCTGGTTCTTTGAAAGAATGAATAAGATTGATAAACTCCTAGCCAGACTTATCCAAAAGAAAAGAGAAAGAACCCAAATTAATAAAATCATGAATGAAAGAGGAGAGATCACCACCAACATCAAGGAAATACAAACAATTTTAAGAACATATTATGAGCCACTATATGCCAACAAATTAGGCAATCTGGAAGAAATAGATGCATTCCTGAAACGTATAAACTACCAAAACTGAACCAGGAAGAAATAGAAAACTTGACTAGATCCATAACCAGCAAGGAAATTGAAGGAGTAATCAAAAGTCTCCCAACAAACAAGAGTCTGGGGCCAGATGGCTTCCCAGGGGAATTCTAATGAAACTTTAAAGAAGAACTAATACCTATCTTCTGAAGCTGTTTCAAAAAATAGAAAGGGAAAGACACTTTCAAACTCCTTCTATGAGGCCAGCATGACCTTGATCCCAAAACCAAACACCCCACCATAAAGGAGAATTGCAGACTAATATCCCTGATGAACATGGATGCCAACATTTTCACCAAGATACTAGTTAATTGGATCCAACAGTAAATTAAAAGTATTATTCACCATGACCAAGTGGGATTTATTCCTGTGCTGCAAGGGTGATTCAACATTTGTAAATCAATCAAAGTGATATATCACATTAATAAAAGACAAGAACCATATGATCCTCTCAATTGATGTGGAAAAAGCATTTGGCAATATACAGCATCCTTTCTTGATTAAAGCTCTCCACAGTGTAAAGATAGAGAGAACATACCTCAATATCATAAAAGCCATCTATTAAAAGCCCACAGCAAATATCATTCTCAATGGGGAAAAACAGAACTTTTTCCCTAAGGTCAGGAACATGAGAAGCATGCCCACTCTCCCCACTGTTCTTCAACAGTGTATTAGAAGTCCTGGCCTCAATAACCAGACAACAAAAATAAATAAAAGGCATTGAAATTGGCAAAGAAGAAGTCAAAATCTCACTCTTCATGGATGACATGGTACTTTATGTGGAAAACCCAAAGACTCCACCCTAAAAGTGCTAGAACTCATACAGGAAATCAGCAATGTGGCAGGATATAACATCAATGCAAAGAAATTGGTTGCATTTCTTTTTTTTAAGGATTTTATTTATTTATTTGAGAGAGAGAGAATGAGAGATAGAGAACATGAGAGGGAAGAGGGTCAGAGGGAGAAGCAGACTCCCTGCTGAGCAGGGAGCCCAATGTGGGACTCGATCCCGGGACTCCAGGATCATGATCTGAGCCAAAGGCAGTCACTTAACCAACTGAGCCACCCAGACGCCCTGGTTGCATTTCTATACACTAACAATGAGACAGACGAAAGTGAAATTAAGGAATCAATCCCTTTTACAATTGCACCAAAAACCATAAGATACCTAGGAATAAACTTAACCAAAGAGGCAAAGCATCTGTACTCTAAAATCTACAGAACATTTATGAAAGAAATTGAGGAAGACACAAAGAAATGGAAAAACATTCCATGCTCATGAGTTGGAAGAATAAATATTGTTAAAATATCTATGCTACCCAGAACAATCTACACATTCAAAGCAATCCCTATCAAAACACCATTGGCATTTTTCAAACAGCTAGAAAAAACAATCCTAAAATATATATGGAACCAGAAAAAAAAAAACCCAATAGCCAGAGGA
This sequence comes from Callorhinus ursinus, assembly GCF_003265705.2. Lineage (NCBI taxonomy): Eukaryota > Metazoa > Chordata > Mammalia > Carnivora > Otariidae > Callorhinus > Callorhinus ursinus. Next base: position 3,159,060 of record NW_027397128.1, read on the forward strand.
ATGTTGAAAAAGAAAACCAAAGCTGGTGGCACCAAAATTCTGGACTTCAAGCTCTATTACAAAGCTATAATCATCAAGACAGTATGATATTGGCACAAAAACAGACACATAGATCAATGGAACAGAAAAGAGACCCCAGAAATGGACCCCCAAGTCTATGGTCCACTAATCTTCCACAAAGCAGGAAAGAATATCCAAAGGAAGAAAGAGTCTCTTCAACAAATGGTGCTGGGAAAATTGGACAGCCACATGCAGAAGAATGAAACTGGACCATTTTCTTTCACCATACACAAAGATAAACTGAAAATGGATGAAAGATCTAAATGTGAGATAGGAAACCATCAAAATCCTAGAAGAGAATACAGGCAGCAACCTCTTTGACCTCAGCCGCAACAACTTGTTACTAGACACGTCTCCCAAAGCAAGGGAAACAAAAGCAAAAATGAACAATTGGGACTTTGTCAAGATAAAAAGCTTCTACACAGCAAAGGAAACAGTCAACAAAACTAAAAGGCAACCTATGGAATGGGAGAAGATATTTGCAAATGACATATCAGATAAAGGGTCTTAGATCTTTAAAGATCCAAGATCTATAAAGAGCTTATCAGACTCAACATCCAAAACATGAGTAATATGGTCAAGAAATGGGCAGAAGACATGAACAGACATTTCTCCAAAGAAGACATACAAACGGCCAACTGAAACATGAAAAAATGCCCCACATCACTTGGCATCAAGGAAATACAAATCAGAACCACAATGAAGTACCACCTCATACCAGTCAGAATGGCAAAAATTAACAAGTCAGGAAACAGCAAATGTTGGAAAGGACGTGGAGAAAGGGGAACCCTTTAATAGTGTTAGTGGGAATGCAAGCTAATACAGCTACTCTGGAAAACAGTATGGAAGTTTCTGAAGAAGTTAAAAACAGATACCCCATAACCCGGCAATTGCACCATGTAGTGTTACTCCAAAGATACAAATGTGGTGATCCAAATTGGCACCTGCACCCCAATATTTATTGTAGCAATGTCTACAATAGCCAAACTATGGAAAGAGCTGAGATGTCCATCGACAAATGGATGGATAAAGAAGATGTGGTATATGTATGTACACACACATACACACACACACACAGACAGACACAGTGGAATATTACTCAGGCATCTGAGATGAAAGAATGAATACATACCATATACATCAACATGGATGGAACTGGAGGGTATTATGCTGAGTTAAGTGAATCAGAGAAAGACAATTATCATACATTTTCACTCATATGTGGAATATAAGAAACAGCACAGAGGATCATAGGGGAAGGGAGAGAAAACTGAATGGGAAGAATTCAGAGAGGAGACAAACTATGAGAGACTCTTGACTCTGGGAAACAAACCCAGGGCTGTGGAAGGGGAGGTGGGTGGGGGGATGGGATAACTGGGTGATGGGCATTAAGGAGGTCACATGAGCACTTGGTATTATATGCAGTTGATGAATTAATGACATGTACCTCTGAAACTAATGATGTACTATATGTTGGCTAATTGAATTTAAATAAAAAATATAAGCCGCAATTATAATTATTATTGTCTTATACCTAGTTATACTCTATCCTCTATATCATAAAGACATGATACATTTAACATCCTAACTCCTTTTTTTTCCTCATTTTTCACAATAGGTCAATTACTAAATCTTGAATTCTTTTAGGTCAAGCCATATTGCAATTCCCCTTTCTGTAGAAAAAAGAGCTGGATAGCAGTAATTTTATAGCTAATAATTCCCTAAGATTTCACAAATCTTTTCATTCTTTTCCTATATTAGGCTATCTGTTTTGATGGTTACAGCCCTCATTCTTCTCTTTGGTCTACCTAACCCCTGGTTCTCTTCTTACACTCATCTGCCATACATACATACATACCTCTGATGGAGTCTTAACCTTAAACCTACTGATCATCATGCTCCATCCCTAATCACAGCCCACCAATGGCTTTCTACTGATCACAGCAACAGCCCTTTTCTCCTTTTCCAACATGAAACAATGCTCACATGTATGATAACTTCTCATAAAAACTCTTGGATTTTGGAAAACCTCCAAACAGATTTTGCAGTGTAGTGAAGGACATTCATTGCAGATTTTTGGTGTATTATCCATAGAAGCATTTTATAAGACCATGAGTAATGAAATTAACCATTTAAATTCACTTGGTTATTTTAATGATGTAGAAAGAGATTTCCTGATAACTTTTAACATTTCAAAATCATTTCCAGTGATTTTTTATATAAGCAATAAAGTTGATGGATGGCACCTGGGTGGCTCAGTGGGTTAAGCGTCTGCCTTCGGCTCAGGTCATGATCCCAGGGTCCTGGGATCGAGCCCTGCATCAGGCTCCCTGCTCCATGGGGAACCTGCTTCTCCCCCACTCCCCTTGCTTCTGTTCCCTCTCTAGCTGTGTCTCTCTCTGTCAAATAAATAAATAAAATCTTAAAAAAAAAGTTGATGGAAGTAATCTGTCAGGGTTTGGACAACATGCTCAGAATTTGATTTGAAATGTCTCTTTAACTTGTTTGAAACCATTGATCAAGTCTCCATGACTTCTTTGTAACAAGACCAATAAAATTCACACAGATTATAATTCAGACACCTGAAACAGCATATGTATAGGCTGGTGAGATATGTGCAAACCTCCAGTCACAGTGAAAGAAATAGCTGGGAAATATTTCATGTAGTCTGAATATGCAGAATAAATATTAGAAACTGCTGGTCTTCGTTGCTACAGATTATTTCTCTATATAATTTGTAATAATATTTTATATAAATACAATCCTAGCAGAATGTCATTAACCCAAAGAGTCAACTATCTGTGACCTTTGCAATTGTTTACTAAAACATTTCCAAAAGGTTTAATGTACTTTTCAAAGTGTATTTCTTAGACTTTAACCCAGTCTTATTAGCAGCTAACTCATTTTCCTACCCTCTTTGCAAGTTAGGAGGCAGAGGAATTAAAATTAAAAGTGAAGTCAAAATAAATTTATTTAAACACATACACAGATACACACACATCAACCATAACTGGGCACTAACCCCAACAAGTCATTGTGGTTTGCAATTGCTCTTTTCACCACTCCAAGTGAGCCTGAAATTCATAAAATCACCATTGTATGCATAATAATGCACACAGCATATATTCACTGAACATGTACAATGTATTGTAATGTATACATTACAATGTATAACAGTCTTCTGTTATATTATTATAGAAGCATTCATAATTTCATTCTCATTCATGTGTAAAGTAAATGTAGGGGTGCTAGGTACCCTTTATTTATCTATATTTATCTACATTTCTAATAAGGAATTTACCTGAATGTAAAGTGGAAAAGAAAAAATTGAGCAACTGCAAAGTTGCAACTTACAAATCTTTTTACTTACAAATCCTTACAGTCATGTTCACCAACTACAGAATTAATCAGAAATAAGACTGAGTAAGTATAAAGGTGAGGGTGATGTGTAATTCTTAGTAAGCTAGATTATAACTCCACTCAACCTTCTTTCCTGTTCAATAAAGCACATCAGAAAGCAAATTAGTGAAGATGATTTTATTGTAGGATAACCCTGAGTCTACTTTACTTGATTTTATTTTTAGGTAAATCATTTGCAAACTCTGGTACTTTAACTCTTATGGATAACAAATTACTTTCAACACATCAGTGGGTTGCAACACTGGGTCTGGTCTTCTGAATAAAGTCCAAGGCCTTTTGGCTGGCCTTCAGGAGTGGCTGTACTCTGACCCTCATGTTTTGTGAGTACCCTTCCCATACCCCATGCTCTAACCAAAGGGAGTTCTTCACTGTTCCTTACTCACACCAAGCCACAGTCCTTTCTCTTCATATCAAGGACTAATGTTGGAGCCAGAATTGAATCGGAGGCAGGCAGTCTTGCTCCAGAGTCCAGATCCTTAACTACTATATTTTACTGCCTCTCATACAGTTCTTGCATTATAGTCCTTGCTCTCTGGTATGGGAAGAAGGTGGAATATCTCTTCCTGTACATTTGTGTCATCTACAGAAACTTGCATGTAGTTGGTCTACTTAGTTAATGTTTGTTGAGTCAAACCTTAGTTTGCTGATATGGTAAAAGCATAAGAGACATTTAAAATAAATTTATTAAGGTTTAGGGAAGCTGTACACAATGTATTTTTATATCAAACCCTGTGGCAAACCAAAAACAAAAAGACAACTGGAGATAAGAAAGCAAACTGTATGCCTTGATTCTCATAATCTCAGTCCCTATCAACTGTGAGAATACAGTTTGCTGTTTATTGCTTCACAAAGATTACAGATGGCTTCTAGCATAGCTATTCACTCCTTCAGGCTTAAAAGTTAAAAGCTCTAAAATTACAAGGCAATTTACACAACCACTAAATTAGAATTTTACTGTTGCATGAATAGTATGTTTTGCTAGTTATTTGATACTGAGTGAGTTAAATGTCTGAGCTTTCCCCCCTATATGTAACATAGGAATAAGCCCTCCACAAAGCTGTTGTAAATGGGCACCTGTGTGGCTCAGTCAGTTAATCGTCTTCCTTCAGCTTAGGTTGTGATCCTGGAGTCCTGGGATCGAGCCCCACATCGGGCTCCCTGCTCAGTGGGGAGCTGGCTTCTCCCTCTCCCTCTGCTCCATCTCTGTCTCTCTCGTTCACTCTCTCTGTCAAATAAATAAATAAAATATTTTTCAAAAAGTTGTTGTAAGGATTAAGTAGCATAATGTATATAAAACTAGCACAACACTTGCCATTGAGTAGAGGCCCCCAACATATTAGTATTCATCCTCATCCCATCCTTTCCTTGAGATTAATTCCTAGCATGGGACTGACTACAGGAAAGGGTTATAATACATACTGGGATACATAGCTTCTGGCCAGTAACTTTGAGAAGACAAAATTGACACCCATAGAATGTGAAACATTAAAATGGTATATTATTTCTTTCCTGAAATCTGGAAGTCATCACTATTTCCTCTCAGTAACCCATCACACCAAATCTAACACCAAATATTGAATATCCTATTTCCTCAGTATCTAAACTATATCCCCTCATTTGTAAACCCCCACACCTCTCACCCAGATGGCTGCAATAACCTCCTAATTAATCCCCTTTGGTCTTGCTCTACTTCAATCTACTCTCTACACTGTCCAGCGTGATCTTTCTGAAATGCAGATCTAATCATGTCACTCTTTAGCTTATAACCCTTCAGTGCTTCCTCATAATGACATGATAAAGCAAAAACTCCTTCTGTGCTTGCCTGTCAGTTATATCTGATCCTGCTTTCTTTTGCAGTATCATCTCTGGCTACTTCCTATTCACACACTATACTCCAGTAAAATTGAACTACTTGGAATTCTACTAATTACCAAATTACCATTCTTTCTCTCTCATTATCTCTCTCTCTTTCTTTCTTCTTCCCTTCTCTCTCCCTTCTTGTCTGTCTCTCTATATACCTTTGTACATGTTCCAATGTTTCAATGTCCTTATCATGGCCTATAAGCATTATATCTCTTACTCCAGCCACTAGCTCCCTTACTGTTTCTTGAAACACACTTCTTCACCTGAGGGTCTTTTCACTTGGTGTCCCCTCTGCCTGAGTTGCTCTCCCCTCACATTTACATATGGCTGCTTTCATTTCCTTCACAACACTGTCCAAACATCAACACAATTCTACCTATAATAGCACTCCATCTGTCACTTTTTATTTTCTTGCCCTGTTTACTTTTCTTCATACTTCCTTATTATCTATATATCTATGTCTATGTCTATATATCTATATCTACACACAAACACACTGTATCCCCCACTTTGAGAATATGTGCTCTATGAGAGCAGAGGCTTCATTACATTTCTTTTGTTTATTGTGACATTTCTAGTGACTAATACAGTGTCTGTCATAATGTAAATGCTCAATAAATATGTGTTAAATAAATGCATGAATATTCTTCCTTTGTTTCAAACACTTTTCTTTCCTACATTTCCACTATTTTCTTGGCTAATGTCTATTCAGTCTTTAGATTGTACCTTCTTTGCAGCAAGCAGCTGGGCTGGGTACCATTCTTATTTGCCCTCATTCTCTATGCTTTCTCTTATGCCAGCACTGATCAGATTATTTCTCCATGGAAAAGTTAAATGAGCCCAGATCATGGCAGTTATTGAATGCTAAGTCTAGCTATTTAGACCTCATAAGTTATGAAGTCTTTGAAAAAATCATGCAGGGGAGTATAGTGCTTTAAAAGGATATTTTTGAAAGATTATTTTGACTACACTATGCAGGATATATTAAAGAAGAGCAGGGAGAGCAGAGACCTGTGAGAATAGGGAGGTAAGGAGCAAGAAAATGAAAGATACTACAAGCTCAAAGAATTGAGAATGTGTCTAGAGCTGTCATGAAGAAATAATTAACAGAATTATATAACAGTTTTATATGAAAGTGGAAGATGCAAACCATGTCAATGACAATGCTAAGATATCAAGCCTGGGTGGCTATAGATTTGAGCCAGAGTGGTTCAAGGAGAAATCTAAGACAGCAAGATTAAAATGGGGAACAAGCAATTAAAAATATTTAAGGTCAGGAAAAAGTTAAAGTTATCCTGGCAGGCTTGGGAATCACTCCGGTTAGAACTGTGCTCCTAAGAAAGACAACAGAGAGGGAAGAGAGCTCTAAGTGTGATGTTAATTATATCTAAAATTCTCAATTCATTGTCTTTTTCCAAGATCAGAGGAAAGATTTCATCAGAAAGAAAATATGTATAAGCTGATGAAGTTCTGCTATATACTAAGTTTATAGTGGGTATTTGATCCTCACAACACACTTGTGAACTCGGTTATTTTATCCCCTTTTTACAGATGAAGAAATAGAGGTTCATCAAAGTTTCATACAGCCAGCAAGTGGTGAAGTTAATATTGGAGCTTAGATCTTTGTGACTTCTTTCTATCACACCAGCTCTCAGGGAATAATTAACATTAAATAGACCTCTCTTATGAAGACAGCTACCTCTGTCTTAGTTCAGTAATTTTAAGGTTTTGGGGATGATATAACTGATGGGAAGGATGATTGGCCTATCATGGATGTGAAATAGGGAAAGCTCCTGACTCCGAAATGGTTAGGGTTTAATAGACCTACTGACTCTGCGGCAGGTTGCCTACTCTTCACATATGCTATGAATACTATCAGGGGTGAGGGGACACTCCAGTCCTTGCACTAGAAATGAACTTGGGTTTATGGAAGACTTTATGGAAAAAACAAAACTAACATCAGTTCTTTCCTGGTTTTGTACTTCTAGAAATAGAGGCCTAAAATCATATTTGAGGGTGTGAGCTCTGTTTTGAAGGAAAATATTTAAATGTACCTTGCAGATATAAAAAGTTAAAACCATCATTTTAATCTGGAATGAACAACAAAGGACTAAACTTTACTTCTTTTTTATTTATTTGTAGGGTTTGGGGAGCTGGCCTCCACTAAGTCCCCTACCATTTTGGAAACCCAGGCCATTCCATGTGTTGACACCACAACAGTACTTGGCTGGAGCCTAGATTCTGCCTCCTTTCCCTGAGGCCATCTCCTCATCAGGTTTGTCAGTTTTCTTCTTCTGTTTCATTGAGCTTTGCTGGTGGCAGGGAGGAGAGAAGGTTCTGGAGTTATCAGCCTCCATCTTCGTTCATGTCCCCCTTCCCCCTAGGAAGCTGGGGCAGGGAAGGGAGGCTGCAGGTTGGAACAGCAAGCTACCCGCAGGCCATAATGAGGAACAGGGTGCCTTTGATCAGTTCCCCGTTACTGGACTGTTTTTCTGCATGTCTTTTTCTTTCTTTAAAATATATTTATTTATTTACCCATTTAGTTTGTGCTGAGCAGACACAGTTAGCTATCTAAAGGTCACTAGAATGGAACAATTTGGCTAGAGCCCAAAGTTTCAGCTTTGCCAGGGACACTCTGTTCTATTATACCTCAGCATTGTCAAAAACAATTCAAGTTTTAGTTCTCTTTCTTTCCTTCATTTTCTTTCTCCTTTTCTTATTCCTGCTTTTTGGTTCAGATACTCTAATTATATCTCTCTGTATTCTGTTTTTTCTTCTCCCACTCTGCAGTCTTTATGCTCTTTTCCCCATGCTTCTTTTTCCCAGGCTTGACCCCTCTGCTTGAATGGATTTGAAGCAACTTCTGTTGGCCTGTGGGATATCTCTGGGCCTGGTGATCTTGGAGATCAACAGATAAAGAAGAGAGCAGAGCATTGTTTTCATTTCTAAAGTGGAACTGAGTTTAGGCTATTGGTGAGGTCTTGGTAAAATGCTGAACTGAGGCAGGAAGTGGTAAAAAGAAGTGGGAAAACCACACTGAATCTTACTTGGGAAGGGATTGAGGACACGTGAAAGATGTCAAATGAGGAAATTATAAATTACATTTCTTGATTGCCGAAGAAATTGAGCTCAGAAATCTGAGAGGCTTTGGCACAACCTATTTGACATGATTTCTGGAATGACCCTCTCTTTTTGATCCTCCTGCTCTCCATCTGTTTCCCCACTTTGGTCCACTATCACTCCATCATCACCATGAACTAAACTCAATCCACTACTACCACTTAGTTCATGGTTTACTTGCCTCCTCTCTTGCTCCAAACTTTCTCTACCAGACTCTTGCAGAACTTCTCCCAGTTCTTCTGATGCTGCCTTGGAATCACTCTCTTAGTGCACTAGTTTACTGCTATTCTTTTTTGAGAAATTTATAGAATGGCATGAAAATAAAGGCAGATAAGGCCTCACTGAATTCAAACACATAGGCCCACTTCCCAGCTCCCAGAATAAGGGAAGTTTCTCCTGCCTTTCCACAGGCATCAAAGCTCAGGCTGAAGGACTTGTCTCTGTTATCCTGGCTATCTTTATGCAGATGATATCCACTATCTTGGACCAAGACCCTATTAAGAAACAAGAAAGCTTATTTTGAGAGATGAAGGATTGTGTCTCTTAGAGAAAACTAGACATAGAAGGGGAAGGAGATGATCTCTGAAGAAAGGAGATGAAAAGTTCATATGCACTTTTATGGAAATAAGGAGGGTCAAAAAGTTGACATGACAGATATAGGCCAGATGAAATAAAAAAAAACCCTTTCTAATAAGGTGGGATCTTAAATAGCACAACTGTGAAAAGTTGTTGGATTTTTCCCAGGAAATTTTAAAAAGAATGAGGTATCCTCCCTGCTTTGGATAGGTCAATATTGTACTCCCTGGGAGTCTTATAATAAGTTCTTGACTCTACACTTATGAAAGTCGTTGGCAAATTGGAGCTCATCTAGAGAAAGCTGAAGTACAACTTAAGCTATGGCTTAGAAAATCTGAAGAAGTGAAAATATCTTATTCTGAGAAAGACAAGACCCGTACACAGTGTGATTTCCACCATCAAACACTGAAGAAAGTAAATATTCTTCAAGTTGTCTAAGTGTATATTTGGAAAGAATGAGGCAGACTCTACAAAAGATAGTAGGTAAGAATTAAGCAAGGCAGGAATCTTAAGTGATCCTACCCTATTTAAACCTTGGAAGTTGGAAGGGAACATGTAATAGTCAAAATCTTAGAGCCTCTATATACTAGCCTGTGCCATGTAAAGGGCTTACAGAACCAGAAAAAAATAAATTTCACAATGAAGTTAGAATAGGTTTGAGAATTAAGAGCAATGTGTCCCAGCTCTCATTAGAGATAGAACAGCATCTTCCCTCCAGATTCCTTATGACCTTTTTAACCTCCCTTCCATGCCCATAGCCCAGTTCCCAATTCTTCAAGAGAAGGAGCATCATGAGTTTCCATCAACTGATACTTTTTCACTTCTCTAAACTTATACATTCCACTCTAGATAGGAGGAAAGTTACTTTGAATGAGTTTCCAACACTGAAATTCTGGGAAATCTGGTCAACATTCACTTGAAGCAATTCCAACAGGCTGCTCTTTTTCCTTTGGATGCCTTATTTTCTTATGTCAATCCTTGCCCCTCCTCTGGGAGGCATTGTTGTGCAATGCAAAGAGCAAGGACTTTGGATCTTATCATAGTGAGAATCAAATTCCAGCTTAGCCTCCCACTGCCCATAAACTCTGAGGAAATAAATTCACTTCTGAGAGTTTTAGATGCTATGTCTATAAAATGGAGATAATACCATTCATAAGACAGGATTGATGCAAGGACTAAATAAGACAAAGTATATAAAGTATTTAGCACAATGCTTGAGAAATAAGCATCACTTAATTATTTTTATTAATATAATTGCCTCCAACTCTTCCTTTAAATTTTGAACTTCAGTCCCTTGATTCACCCTGGGAATTCCCTTAGCATTTGTGTCTATATATATACTTGTTACTATTACTTAGGTCTTAGTATGGTTGTATACTTGCTCACTCTGGAGAAACTGCAATCCTAAAAATACACCATTGTGTCATAGTCAACTGGGTCAGGGAGAACTATGTTCTCTCTAAGCCATTCTGTGTCAGTATAAAGATAGATTGCCTAATAAGTCTGATTTTGCTTAAAACAGCCTGGAGTCAAGGTCTACTTTAAGCATTCGAGAAAAGTATTTCATGGAAACCAACACTTTAAGCTTTATCTTAACTTCCAGAAGGAGTCAGTTAGCAGTTATGGTGGGCTGATAACCCTGTTCTAACGGGGAGTTGACCAGGAGATGGATAATGGAGGGGACTAAAATTGGCTAAAGAGCCACCCCTCCCATTTAGGTGCTCCAGAATACCTCTCTCAAAATCAGAACTGTCCACTGAGGAAGTGGCAGGAAAACTTACCATACATTTTGCTCTCTGGACATCCTTCTGGTCATATTAAAAATAAATAAGCAGGTGCTTTGGGAGTTGGGTACCAAAATACCAAGTGGAAGTCTTAATGTTGTATACTAGAAAGCTGTTAAGAGATTATACCTTAAATGTTCTCACCAAAAAAAAAAAAAAGGTTATTGTCAGTTGATGGATGTGTCAAATAACCTTACTTTGATAATCATTTTGCAATATATACATATATAAAGTTATCACCTTTTACATCTTAAATTTTCATAATGTTATATGTCAATTACATCTTATAAAGCTGGGTTTTTAAAAAGGCCTGTGGCTTAGTACGTGATTTTGAGAACTGGCCTTATCAGCTGCTAGAGAGACTCTACCACTGACAGAGCAGGTTCCCCAAAGCCAACTGACCATGATGTAGAAAAACAGAGCTCATGGAGGCCCAAGACCTTCTGAGTTGGACATAAGAGGAAAATTGCAGTTATCGCAGAACTATAGGATGGAAAATGAGAGTGAGGGTGAGATAGGAGAAACATTTTAAGGATTTGATGATGCCCAACATCAAATAAATAGGATTCTGCAGCATGGTGTGTACAATCCTCACAATAACATACAGAGCGTGGACATCACTAGCCAGGACTCCCAGGAGTAAGGGAAAATAAGTAGCATTAAAATAGAGTCTCTGGGAGTAGAGACATCCAGTTGACCCTAGAGACAAAGAGACAGATAGCACCAGGGGCTAACCAGATCTGTAAATTGTTTCAAGACAAGAAAGATTAAAAAGATTTATTTATTTATATGAGAGAGAGTGACAGAGAAAAAGAGAGAGAGAGAGAGAGAGAGAGAGAGAGACCACGAGTGGTGGGAGGGGCAGAGGGAGAAGCAGGCTCCCCACTGAGCAGGGAGCCTGATGCAGGCTGGATCCTGGGATGCTTAATGGACTGAGCCACCCAGGCACCCCATGATTACAGCTTTGTAGTATAGCTTGAAGTCTGGAATTGTGATGCCTCCAGCTTTGGTTTTCTTTTTCAACATTACTTTGGCTATTTGGAGTCTTACTTCTTTTTAAATACCAATCTTACTTTAAACAGATTTCTTTCTTTTATTTATTTTTTATTATTATGTTCAATTAGCCAGCGTATAGTACAACATAAGCTTTTGATGTAATGTTCAATGATTCATTAGTTACATATAACTCCCAGTGCTCCACACATGCCCTCCTTAATACCCATCACCCAGTTACCCCATCACCCCACCACCCTCCCTTCTGTAACCCTGTTTGGTTCCCAAAGTCCAGAGTCTTTTGTGGTTTTTCTCCCTCTCTGATTTCTTCCCATTTAGCTTTCCTTCCCTTCCCCTGTGGTCCTCCATTCTATTCCTTATGTTCCACATATGAGGGAAACCAAATGATAGTTGTCTTTTTCTGCTTGACTTATTTCACTTAGCATAATCCCCTTCAGTTCCATCCATGTTGATACAAATGGTGGGTATTCATCCTTTCTGATGGCTGATACTCCATTGTGTATATGAACCACATCTTCTTTATCCATTCATCGGTTGAAGGGCATCTCAGCTCCTTCTACAGTTTGGCTATTGTGGACATTGTTGTTATAAATGCTGGGGTGCATGTTCCCCTTCTTTCACTATATCTGTACCTTTGGGGTAAATACTTAGTAGTGCAATTCCTGGGTCATAGGGTCGCTCTATTTTTAATGTCTTGAGGAACCTCCATACTGTTTTCCAGAGTGGCTATACCAGGTTGCATTCCCACCAACCATGTAAGAGGGTTCTCCCTTCTCCACATCCTTGCCAACACTTGTTTCTTGTCTTATTAATTTTTTTTCATTGTAACTGGTGTAAGGTGGGATCTCATTGTGGGTTTGATTTGTATTTCCCTGATGGCTAGTGATGTTGAACATTTTTTCATGTGTCTGTTAGCCATTTGTATGTCTTCTTTTGAAGAAGTTCATGTCTTCTGCTCATTTTTTGACTCGATTATTTGTTTTTTGAGTGTTGAGTTTGAGAAGTTCTTTATAGATCTTGGATATCAGCCCTTTATCTGTAATGTCATTTCCAAATCTTCTCCCATTCCATGGATTGCCTCTTAGTTTTGTTGACTGCTTCCTTTGCTGTGCAGAGAGAGAGAGAGAGAGAGAGAGAGATCTTCAGATCACAATGATCACAACACTGGATTATTTGTTTTTTGAGTATTGAGTTTTATAAGTTCTTACATATTTTGGATACTAACCTTTTATCTGATATGTCATTTCCAAATATTTTTTATTCCATAGGTTGCCTTTTAGTTTTGTTGATTGTTTCCTTCGCCGTGCAGAAACATTTTATTCTGATGAAGTCCCAAGAGTTTATTTTTGTCTTAGTTTCCCTTGCCTCAGGAGACATATTAGTAAGAAGTTGCTATGACCCATAGCAAAGAGGTTACTGCCTGTGTTCTCCTCTAAGAGTTTAATGGTTTCCAATCTCACACTTAGGTCTTTCATCCATTTTGAATTTATTATTTTGTGCATGGTGTAAAAAAGTGGTCCAGTTTCATTCTTTTATACATTTTTCCAAAGAAGACATACAGATGGCTAACAGACACATGAAAAGATGCTCAACATCACTCATCATCAGGAAAATACAAATCAAAACTAAAATGAAATATCACCTCACACCTGTCAGAGTGACTAAAATTAACAACACAAGAAACAACAGGTGTTGGTGAGGATGTGGAGAAAAGGGAACCCTCTTACACTGGCTGGCAGAAATGCAAACTGGTGCAGCCACTGTGGAGAATAGTATGGAGGTTCCCCAAAAAGTGAAAAATAGAACTACCCTACAATCCAGCAATTGCACTACTAGGTATTTGCCCAAAGAATACAAGCATGCTAATTCAAAGCATTTTCTACAATAACCAAATTATGGAAAGAGTCCAAGTGTCCATCAACTGATGAATGGATAAAGAAGATGTGGCATATATATATATATATATATATATATATATATATATATATATAATTCCATATACATGGAATGGAAAATTATTGGAATATTATTCAGCCATAAAAAATAATGGAATTTTATTATTTAGTCATAATGGAATATTATTTATCCATAAAAAAGAATGAAATCTTGCAATTTGCAATGACCTGGATCGAGCTAGAAAGTATTATGTTAAGGGAAATAAATCAGTCAGAGAGAGACAAATACGATATAATTTCACTCATATTTAAGAAACAAAGCAAATAAGTTTGGGGGAAAAAAGAGAGAGAGAAGCAATCCAAGAAATAGACTCTTAACTATAGAGAACAAATGGATGATTACGAGAGGGTAGGTGGATGGGGGGATGGGTTAAATGAGTGGTAGGGATTAGGGAGTGCACTTGTTATGGTGAGCATTGAGTGTTGTATGTAAGTGTGGAATCACTAAATTCTACACCTGAAACTAATATTTCACTGTATGTTAATTAACTGGCATTTAAGTAAAAACTTTAAAAAAAAGGAATCACAACACTGTACTTGCTTAATTTGTCTCTAAACCTTTGAGGGCTATACAGTCTCTTTTGCAAGTATTCAACTCTACCATGGTAGCACAAAATCGACCATAGACAATATGTAAATAAATGGGTGTGACAATGTTCAAAATAAACTGTATTTGCAAAACCAGGCTTGGGCCAGATTTGGCTCACAAGCCAGAGTTTGCTGACCTCTGCATCTAATTCATCAAATCAGCAAAATATTTTTTGTGTAGTTTGATGTAATAATAATAATCATAATGGTGATGGTGATGATGATGACAATGGTGATATGATGATACATAGCTTTTATGGAGTACTTACTTTGTGATGGGCCCTGTCCTAAGCTCTTAACATGTGTTATTTCATGTAATCCTCACAAAAGTTCTATAAGATAGATCCTATGTTCAGTCATATATTTCAAATGAGGAAACTGAAACACAGAATGGTTAAGTTAGAAGTGGAGTGAAAAAAATTGGGTTTTAGTCCTGGCTTTGAAGATATAAAAATCACTTAGCCTCTCTGAATTTGTTTTGTTCTTCTGTAAAATAACAATAAAAATAATACTTGCCTTGTTTTATATACACAGCAAGCACTTTGTACTTAAGAACATAGTACACAAGAGTACTATGACATGGATAGAAAAGTACAATGTAAAGTATCATAGAAGCATAAGTTATCATTATCATTATTTATACTTTTTCTCATTCTAAAAAAAAATTGAGCTAACATTTACTTCAAACATACCTGATTTAACCTCAAAGGTATATTTACCTTTATCTTAATAACCACACATTCTTTACTACTTAACTATTCTCTAAACAGAAATGGTTACTCATACAGAGCAAGTGGTTATTTTCAAGGCTGACTAATATCAAATAGGGCAGGGATTCTGTTTTCCTTAAGAATGAGTTGGCAAAATTTGTGGCCTTTCTGTGATTCATCCAGGTAAAATGAGGAGGAAGTGAAAGTCAATTATTGAAAACAAGCCAATGGGCACCTTCAACAACAATGCACCCCAAACCAATCTCATTGCAATTCATTTTTCTGTATCTCAACCTTCAATTCCTTTTTTTCTCACAGTGTACTGCCTATTGGTATGTACAGATCAAGGAGTCTTGGGAGCATAGGATAATTGCCAGGCTTCCTCAAATCTAGTTTGAGCCCCCTTAAGGGAGTGATAGATATCTTTTGGATTAAAATTAAAAGTCACCTGCAAAGAAGTCTCAGTTCAGATGGGCAGGTAACAGTTATGTTTAACCTATGACAATATTTCTCAAAGGGTGGCCTCAGAACCAGTGCATCAGAATTGCCTGAAAGTTTATTAAAAATGCATATTCCCATGCTCTGTTCCAGATATACTGAATTAGACTCTTTGGAAGTCCAACATGGCAATCTATATTTTACTCAATTTTCCATTAACTACTACTGTCCTAGATATTAAAGGAAGGACGGTGTGGGAGAAGGGAAGGAGGCATGAAGACAGGTAATGGTAAGAATAAGGTTTCTAGAAAAAAAGATGATCTAAATCAAATCCCAGCTCAACCACTTATTGGTTGTGTGACCTTGAGGAAGTTACTTACCTTCTCTGTGCCTCAGTTTCTTCATCTGCAAAATGAAATAATGAATAGTAGCTACTTTACAATACTGTTGTGAGAATTAAATGAGATGACATATTTAAAATGTCTAACGGAGTACCCAAAATGTGGTAAGAGCTCAGTAGATGTTAACTGTCATTATTATTACAGATTTTAAGGGAATGGGCCCTGCTAGAGGTGGTGGAAAAGTGTCACTGTCACTTTTCTCAAGACACCTTGGCAGGAGGGTGTCTATGACTCATAGTAGCAGGTTTTTTAGGTTAAGGAGGTAGCAGCCAGACATCTAAAGGATAGAGAAAAGGGGAAAATAGCCACATACCATTGAACACTATTCAATTGTCAATAGATTTATTTTTTTAAAAAGATTTGTTTATTTATTTGAAACAGAGAGAGAGAGCACATGCACAAGCGGGGTGAGGGGAAAAGGGAGAGAGAGAATCCACAAGCAGACTCCCCCTGAGTGTGGAGCACAACTTAGGGCTTGATCTCACAACCCTGAGATCAGGATCTGAGCAGAAACCAAGAGTCGGATGCTTAACCAACTGAGCCACCAGACACCCTTCAATAGGTCCTTTTTTATTAAAGTATACTGACATGAATCTTACATAAGTTTCAGATTTACAGCATAGTGATTCAACCTTTATATACATTACAAAGTGATCACTATGATAAATCTAGCTACCACCTGTCACCATAAAATTTGTTATATATGACTAACTATATTACCTATGCTGTACATTATATCCCTTTGTCTAATTTATTTTAGAACTGGAAGTTTGTACTTTTTAATCTCCTTCCCCTATTTCACCCGCCCTCTTACCTCCCTCCCCTCTGGCAACCACCAGATTGTTCTCTGTATCTATGAGTCTGTTTTTATTTTGTCTTGTTTGTTCATTTGTTTAGTTTTGTTAGATTCCACATGTAAAATGAAATCATATGGTATTTGTCTTTTTCTGATTTATATCATGTAGCATAATATTCTCCAGATCCATTTATAGTGTCACAAATGACAAGATTTCTTTTTAATGATTGAGTAATATTCCATTGTATGTATACCACATCTTCTTTATTTACTCATCTATTAAAAGATACTTAGGTTGCTTCCATATCTTGGTTAATGTAAACAACACTATAATAAACATAAAGGTTTATATATCTTTTTAAATTAGTGTTTTCATTCTCTTCAGATAAATATCCAGAAGTGGAATTGCTGGATCATATGGTAGTTTTAAATTTAATTTTGGGGGGAACTTCTATAGTGTTCTCCATAATGGCTGCAATATTTTGCATTCCTTCCAACAGTGCATAAGGGTTTCTTTTTCTCATATTCTCACAAGCACCTGTTGTCTTTTTGATCCTAGCCATTCTGACATGTGTGAGGTAATATCTCACTGTTGTTTTGATTTGCATTTCCCTAATTATTAGTGATATTGAGCATATTTTCATGTGTCTGTTGGCCATCTGCATGTCTTCTTTAAAGAAATGTCCATTCAGGTCCTCTACCATTTAATTGGATTGTATTTTGTGTGTGGGGGGGTTATCATTTTTTTTAATTGAGTTGTGTGAGTTCTTTATATATTTTGGTTATTAACTTCTTATTGGTTATATTATTTGAAAATATCTTCTCCCATTCAGTAGGTTTTCTTTTCATTTTGTAAATGGTTTCCTTCACTGTGCAGAAGCTTTCTTGGTTGATGCAGCCCCTTGTCTGTTGTGTTTGTTGCCCTTGTCTGAGAGAAAGATCCCAACAAATATATATTGCTCAGACCAATGTCCAAGAGCTTACTGCTTATGTTTTCTTCTAAGATTTTATGGTTTCTAGTCTTATATTTGTTTTTAATTAATTTTTAGTGTATTTTTGCTTATATATAGTGTAAGAAAGTGGCCCAGTTTTATTTTGGAATTTTACCTTAAATATTCTTTTTTTTAATATTCAGTTAGCCAGCATATAGTACATCATGTTTTTGTTGTACTGTTCAATGATTCATTAGTTGCATATAACACCCAGGGCTCATCCCAACATAAACCTTTCTTAATACCCATCACCTGGTTACCACACCCCCACCCCCCTCTTCTGTAACCCTCAGTTTGTTTCCCAGAGTCCAAAAGTGGCCCAGTTTTATTCTTTTTCACAATTGTCCTTTTTGCCCATCACCATTTACTGAAGAGACTGTCTTTTCCCCATTGTATGTTGTTACCTTTTTTGTCAAAGATTAATTGATCCTGTAAGTGTGGGTTTATTTCTGGACTTTCTATTCTGTTCTATTGGCCTCTTTGTCTGTTTTTGTTACAATGCAATAGTGTTCTGATTAATATAGCTTTGTAGTATAGTTTGAAATCAGGAAGTGTTATACCTTCAGCTTTATTCTTTTTCTTCCTTCTTTCTTTCTTTTTCATTTTTTAAAATTTTATTTTAATTCCAGTGTAGTTAACATACAGTGTTATATTAGTTTCAGGTGTGAAATATAGTGATTCAACAATTCCATATATCACTCAGTGCTCATCAAGGTAAGTGTTCTTCTTTTTTAAGATTGCTTTTGCATAATCTCCTCCAGTCCCATCAATGTTGATGTAAAAGTTGGGTATTCATCCTTTCTGATGGCTGAGTAATATTCCATTGTATATATGGACCAGATCTTCTTTATCCATTCACCTGTTGAAGGACATCTTGGCTCTTTCCACAGTTTGGCTATTGTGGACATTGCTGCTATGAACATTGCGGTGCATATGGCCCCTCTTTCCACTACATCTGTGTCTTTGGGGTAAATACCCAGTAGTACAATTGCTGGGTCATAGGGTAGTTCTATTTTTAATTTTTTGAGGCACCTCCACACTGTTTTCCAAAGTGGCTGTACCAACTTGCATTCCCACCAACAGTGTAAGAGGATTTCCCTTTCTCCACAACCTCTTCAACATTTGTTGTTTCTTGCCTTGTCCATTTTTGCCATTCTAACTGGTGTAAGGTGGTATCTCAGTGTGGTTTTAATTTGAATTTCCCTGATGGCTAAAGATGATAAGTCAAGCAGAGAAAGTCAATTATCATATGGTTTCACTTATTTGTGGAACATAAGGAATAGCATGGAGGACATTAGGAGAAGGAAAGGAAAAATGAAGGGGGGGAATCAGAGGGAGAGATGAACCATGAGAGCATGGCTCTGAGAAACAAACTGAGGGTTTTAGAGGGGAGGGGGGTAGGGGGATGGGTTAGCCTGGTAATGGGTATTAAGGAAGGCACATACTGCATGGAGTACTGGGTGTTATACAAAAACAATGACTCTTGGATCACTACATCAAAAACTAATGATGTATTGTATGGTGACTAACATAACATAATAAAAAAATTGTTTTTGCTATTTGGGATCTTTTATGGTTCCACACAAATTTTAAGATTATTTGCTCTAGTTCTATGAAAAATGTCATTAGTACTTCGATAGGGTTTGCAATGAATCTACAGCTTGTTTTGGGTAGTATGGACATTTTAACAGTATTTGTTCTTCCAATTCATGAGCACAGTATATCTTTCCATTTGTTTGTGTCATCTTCAATTTCTTTCACCCATGTCTTATAGTTTCCAGAGTACAGGTCTTTCACCAACTTGGTTAAATTTATTCCTAGGTATCTTATTATTTTTGATGCAATTGTAATCGTAATTTGATAGGATTTGTAATTTGATGGAATTGTTTTTTTTTAATTTCTCTTTCTGATAGTTTATTATTAGTGTTTAGAAATGCAACAGATTTTTGTACATTAATTTTGTATCTTTTAACTTTACTAAATTCATTTATTAATCCTAATCAATAAGTTTTTGACTCCTGTTCCTAAATCACATAACCATATAAACAAGATCTGATTTGTTGGTCATTGGTGAAGTCCAATTACTCTGTCACAAAAATAACTTACTCAAAGTTTCCTCAAAGGAATGTGTGGTAGAAGCTGTGACCATGATGGAATCACTGTTTATATGCATCTGTTAATACCTTTTCAATCCTCTGTCCATGGGAATAGATGGCTGGCATTAAGGTTAGTGATCAACTTTATACAAATCCAGACCAAGGAGAACCTGAATTTGTTGCTTGAATGAATATGGTTGATTAATTGTGGGCTTTTTTTTTTTTTGAAAAAATGGTGAACTGTGGCTCTCTCTATTCCCCAAAAGATGAAGTAAAGTTGCATTCATAAAAAATAGTGTTGATAATATGAGGGACAGTAATAGGTTTTCATGTCACTTTCCTTGTCCTATTTGGAGTTTTCTGACTAATTCTGGAGGGTGTGCACAACTAGAGGCACATTCAAAGATAAGTCAAAAGTAGCAAAGTTCCAAAATCCATAACCTAACCTTAAAAAAAAAAAGATAAAAGAATTGTGGCTAGTTAGAATAGAAAAAAGACAGGTAGAAAAGCAGAAACACTCTCTTCCAGCAGCTGGAAGTTTGTCCTTTGGAAGAGAAAAATGACTTAGTTCTGAAGCCCTAGAGAGAACACAGGCTGATGATAGAAATCTATGAGAAGGTAGATTACAGCTCCCTGGAAGAATGACCTAACTGAGCTTTTTGATGGTAGAATGATGGGAGATTCACTACTCATTAGACAATGACTTCCTCATCACTGGAGGAATTCAAGAAAAAAACAACTTGAGTTTTTTTCAAGCAAATATATCAAGAAGAACGCAGATATAACTCATATATCAGATGCAAGGGTTCTCAACCTGGTGTCTTTTGCTAGAATTCAGGGAATCGATGAATTCTGATGGAAGGAATATATCTTTATTTTTAGTAACCTCTGATCATAATTTACCATTCCCTGCAATTATGAATGTAGACAACAAATTGCAAAAGTATTAATAGTACTTAAAACTTTGTCTCTGATATAAAGGACAAATAATTTTAAATAGTATTACATTTCTTGCAGACATCTTGAAATATGAATGCTCCTCCCTACTTGGAAATTATAGTAGTTATTGAACCTGACAACAGACCTCATTTCTTATTCTGTTAATTAAAAAACTCATATTACTATGTCACATTATTTTTTTTAAGAAAGTAGTTTTTTTTTTAATAAAGATTTTATTTATTTATTTGAGACAGAATGAGAGAGAGAGAGCATGAGAGCGGGGAGGGTCAGAGGAAGAAGCAGACTCCCCGCTGAGCAGGGAGCCCGATGCGGGACTCGATCCCGGGACTCCAGGATCATGACCTGAGCTGAAGGCAGTCGCCCAACCAACTGAGCCACCCAGGCGCCCCTGTCACATTATTTTTGTATTTCAATATAATTGATTCCCTTTATGACCCTATGTGTTTTATTTTATACATTTTATTTTTTAAAGATTTTATTTATTTATTTCAGAGAGAGAGAGCACAAACTGGGGGGCATAAGCAGAGGGAGAAGGAGAAGCAGACTCCCCACTGAGCAGGGAACCCAGCGCGGGACTCAATCCCAGGACCTTGAGATCACGACCTGAGCCGAAAGCAGATGCTTAACCGACCAAGCCACCTAGGTGCCCCATTTTATACATTTTAAAATATTATTCTGAAAAGGGACCAGAGTGGTCTGATGCACAGGACATGTTGATTCCCCAGATTAGAGGGTTGGCCTAAATGACTTCTAAGTTTCCCTCTAAACCTGAGATTCTAGGATTCTAGGAAGTTATAATGGATGACAAAGAGATATCAGTTTGAGAAGTAGGAAGTATTATGGCTGGATCTCTGAATTGCTACTATTTAAAGGCAAGGGATTTTAAAAGTCTCTGAGGAAACAAAGCCAATTCATGGAATTTGAGGACAGGGCAAACGAAACCTACTGTCCTTCCTGTTGTGAAGAAAGCTGCAGAGGTTTCATAATTAAAGGGTGATCAATGGCAGCTCTTTCTAAATTAACATTTTATGAGAGTTAAACATTTGGAATCAAGCCATGACTGAAAAATAATAATGTATTCGAATCATGGAAGGAGGAAAACTAATTAAACAAAAATATCATGGCCTAACATACCCAAGTAGACTTTAGAATGGGAGCTGGGATGATTGTAGGCTGAAGGATTGTCCAGGTGGGCAATGGGAATATTAACACCAAAAGCTACAGTGTTTCATGTTAGCTCATTAAACATTCACAGGAAACCTGTAAGGGGGAGAGAAGTTATTTTTACCCTCACCCGATTTTGTAGTTTTAGGAAACCAATGTTTGGTTCAGTAACTTGTCCAAGGCCAAACAAGTGGTAAGTGATTAAGTTTTAAACCCAGGTCTGGTTAACTGCAGAATCAATGTTAGTAATGATAACACTATGCTACTTTTTAAGGTTTAAGATTCAAATGCAAAATTTTTTCTTGTGATTGAGTTCCAGTTTTAAAGCATTATGGTCTGAGAATATGCAGGGAATAATCTCAATCTTTTGGTATCAGTTGAGACCTGATTTGTGACCCAGTATGTGGTCTATTCTGGAGAAAGTTCCATGTGCACTTGAGAAGAATGAATATTCTGTTGTTTTAAGGTGGAATGTTCTGTATATATCTATGAGGTCCATCTGGTCCAGTGTGTCATTCAAAGCTCTTGTTTCTTTGTTGATTTTCTGCTTAGATGATCTGTCTATTGCTGAGACTGGAGTATGGAGGTCTCCTACAATTAACATACTGTTATTAATATGACTCTTTATTTTGGTTAACAGTTGGCTTATGTAGATGGCTGCTCCCATATTGGGGGTGTATCAAGATAAAAAGCTTCTGCACAGCAAAGGAAACAGTCAACAAAACAAAGAAGCAACCTACAGAATGGGAGAAGATATTTGCAAATGACACTATAGATAAAGGGCTGGTATCCAAGATCTATAAAGAACTTCTCAAACTCAACACCCAAAAAACAAATAATCAAGTCAAAAAATGGGCAGAAGACATGAAAAGACACTTCTCTGAAGAAGACATACAAATGGCTAACAGACACATGAAAAAATGTTCATCATCATTAGCCATCAGGGAAATTAAAATCAAAACCACATTGAGATACCAACTTAGACAGTTAGAATGGCAAAAATTGACATGGCAAGAAACAAATATTGGAGAGGTTGTGGAGAAAGGGGAATCCTCTTACACTGTTGGTGGGGATGCAAGTTGGTACAGCCACTTTGGAAAACAGTGTGGAGGTTCCTCAAAAAATTAAAAATAGAGTTACCTTATGACCCAGCAATTGCACTCCTGGGTATTTATCCCAAAGACACAAATGTAGTGAAAATAAGGGCTATATACACCACAATGTTCATAGCAGCAATGTCCACAATAGCCAAACTGTGGAAAGAGCTGAGATGCCCTTCAACAGATGAATGGATAAAGAAGATGTGGTCCATATATTCAATGGAATATTACTCAGCCATCAGAGAGGATGAATACCCAACTTTTACATCAACATGAATGGGACTGGAGGAGATTATGCTAAGTGAAATAAATCAAGCAGAGAAAGTCAATTATCATGTGGTTTCACTTATTTGTGAAACATAAGGAATAGCATGGAGGACATTAGGAGAAGGAAGGGAAAAATGAAGGGGGGAAATCAGAGGGAGAGATGAACCATGAGAGACTCTGGACTCTGAGAAACAAACAGGGTTTTAGAGGGGGAGGGGTTGGGGAATGGGTTAACCTGGTGATGGGTATTAAGGAGGGCACGTATTGCATGGAACTCTGGGTGTTATACGAAAACAATGAATCATGGATCACCACATCAAAAACTAATGATGTATTGTAAGATGAATAACATAAGATAATAAAATTAAATTTAAAAATATTCAAATGCAAATTGTTTCTACAACCTGTGCATCCTTTGTCAAGTCAGAACCTCATCTTTAAAATGAAAAAAAAATAATACTAACTTTAAAGAACTGTTATGAAGAATTGTGGTAGTAAACGGAAAGTGTTGAACATAAAAAACCCCTAGTAACTGTTAGCTCTCCCTAAAGTGTGTACATAGGGGGTGGATATGGGTAATTATTAAACAACATGATGTGTAAAGGGCCTATCCCTGAGCTTGACCAAGTACTGAGCTACATGAGGTCAGAAACCATGACTACTTTCTTCACTGAAACCTAAGCACCTTGGAACTAGGACTAATACATACCATGAATGAATTAAAGAATGCATGCCTTATTTGATTTAATAATAATTTTGAATTGCCATCTTATTATGGTATGAAGAATAAGATGGCATTTATGATTTTAAAAAGTTTATTTCTGCAATAAAACTGAGAGACAGAGAGAAAGGAAAAGCATGGGGCACCTGGGTGCCTCAGGAGTTGAGTGTCTGACTTTGGCTCAGGTCATTATCCCAGGGTCCTGAGATCAAACCCCACATCAGGCTCCCTGCTTGGCGGGAAGCCTGCTTCTCCCTCATCCACTCCCCCTACTGTGTTCTTGCTCTTGCTATCTCTCTCTGTGTCAAATAAATTAATAAAATCTTTAAAAAAAAGAAGGAAAAGCAAACTCAGACTATCAAAATTTGCAGTTATGGGTGCCTGGGTGGCTCAGTCAGTTAAGCATCAGACTCTTGGTTTCAGCTCACATCATAATCTCATGGGTCATGGGATCTAGTTTAGTCTCTGTGCTCAGAGGGGAGTCTGCTTGAAGATTCTCTCCCTCTGTCCTCCCCCATTCATGATCTCTCTCTCTCTCTCTGCCTAAAATAAACATTTTTTAAAAGCCACAGTTACGAAAATATTAATGACCTCTGTGAGCTAACCAGCTAATTCCTTCTTCTCCATATCCAATCTATCAGCAAGACCTGTCAGCTTTACCCATCAAAATATATTCTGAATCTGACCACTTCTAATCACCTCCACTATCATAAGCCAAACTGTCATCTCTTTTCTGGACAACTGCATTAGTAGCCTTCTTTCTGATTTCTCTGCTTTTGCTGTTACTTTCTTACAGTCTGTTCTCACAGAAGCCAGAGTGATCTTTTATAAAACACAAATTGGATCATATCTTTTCTCCATTTAAAGGAACTAATGCCACTATACTTAGAATAAAAGCTCAACTATTTATCATATTTGGCAAGGCCTCTAATAGTGTGGTCATTGCTTACCTTTTGGATACTATCTCTTATGATCCACCTCCTGTTTATCACATCCCACTCATACAGGCCTTTATAATAATCCTAGAATCCTCTCTGCGCATTCCTATCTTAGGACCTTTGTGCTTTCTATTGTCTCTACTTAAAATACCTAACATGCTCCCTTGCCTCATTCAGGTTTCTGCTGAAACCTAGCATCCTTTAGAAATAAAATACACCTCTTGTCATTCTTTTCCACCTTACCCTACTTTATTTTGTATAGACCTATACTCTATCACAAAGTTTATATTTTGATATATCTATGTGTTTACTGTGTCTCCACAAATAAAGAATAACCTCCATTGAGGACAGGATATAACAATTGTTAAGAGTTCATGATCTGGGGGTGCCTGGGTGGCTGAATTGGTTAAGCAGCTGCCTTAGGCTCAGGTCATGATCCCAGGGTTCTGGGATTGAACCCCACATTAGGCTCCTTGCTCAGTGTGGAGCCTGCTTCTCTCTCTGCCTGCCACTCCCCCATGTGTGCGCTCTCTCACTCTCTCTCTCTGACAAATAAATAAAATCTAAAAAAAAAAAAAGAGTGCATAATCTGGTGCTAGATTCTGGATTTGAATCCTGACTTCTTGGCTTCATTACTTACAGATGTATAACATTGAAAAAGTTACTTAACCTTTCTGGTTCTCAAGTTTCCTCATCTACAAAACGGGATAGGAGTGACAACTGTCTCATAATATAAAAACAAAAAGAAGTGAGATAACACCATGAAGCCAAAAATAGAGTGGCACATAGTAAATGATATATAAGTGTTATTGTTATCATTATTTTCTCTATCTCAACACTGGGACCATCTCTTGGAACATAGCAGGTGTTTAATAAATATTTGTAGAATGATGATACATGTGCATTTTAAACCTGATTTTCAGAACAACTGTAAGATTGAGTTAAGTGTTTGAAGAGCACAGAAATGTTAGTGTTGCTGTTATCTCTAGGCATGTCAGAGCAATGGAAACTGACAAGGTGGATGAAGAAGTCACTCATAGGGGGAGGAGAGATAGAGATAAAGACAAAGAGAAAGGGAAAGGGATAAAGGATTTGCTAGGAGGAGGCAATAGTCACACAGTGGTAACATATTTTTTCAGTTGAACCTACACACCCCTTAAATATGAAGCCCTCCCCTATTCTCAGTAAACAGAATACCAGGGAAAATAAAGGGCTGGCCAAATGAGAAATGCAATTAAAAGAACCCTAATCCCTTTCTATCTCCAAGAGTCTGAGATTCAGCAAAGGCCCACCAGTTCTGGTAAAAGCCAAACCACTTTCCTGAATACCTGGGCAATCACAACTGTGTATACAAAGATTTTGAATAAGAAATGGGTTGGGTGGGATGAAGAACTTCTGAATTGTGAATGAGTAAAAGCCTAGATTCTCTCCTTTAGAAATAGAGGGCAACCTCCATCTTTCCTCTCTCACTCTAAAATCTCCAATCACAGGCTGGTTAACGGCAATGGTGGTAGGAGGGTGCTATTACCATTTGGTGAAAAAGTGAAGAAAAGTATAGGACATGACTTAACTATATAGGCCTTTGCCTTTGTCCCCAGAAAAGTGAGGCAAGTAAGAGGGTGACCCATCCAGAGACAGTATTACTTACTGTTATGTCACTACCTTTTTGCCACAATCTGGGAAGCAAGCTGACCATTTAAGTGTGGGTTTTCTGGGCTTTCTATTCTGTTCCATTGATCTATGTGTCTATTTTTTTTGTGCCAGTAACATCTTGTTTTGATTATTATAGATTTCTGGTATATCTTGAAATCTGGGATTGTGATATCTCGAGCTTTGTTCATTCTCAAGATTGCTTTAGCTATTGAAGTTCCTTTGTTGTTCCATATAAATTTTAGGATTATTTGTTCTAGTTCTGTAAAATATACTAGTGATATTTTCATAGGGATTGCATTGAATCTGTAGATTACTTTGGGGAGTATGGGCATTTTAACAATATTTGTTCTTCCAATCCATGAGCATGATATAACCTTCCACTTTTTTGTGTCATCTTCAGTTTATTTCATCAATGTTTTATGATTTTTGCAGTACCAGTCATCAGCTCTTTGCTTAAGTTTTTTCCAAAGTATTTTATTCTTTTTGGTACAATTGTAAATGGGATCGCTTTCTTAATTTCTTTTTTGCTACTTAATTATTAGTGTATAGAAAAGCAACAGATTTCTGTATATTAGTTTTCTATCCTGTGACTTTTTTAAATTAATTTATCAGCTCTAGTAGTTTTCCAGTGGGGTCTTTAGAATTTTCTCTATACAGGGCACCTGGGTAGCTCAGTTGGTTAAGCGACTGCCTTCGGCTCAGGTCATGATCCTGGAGTCCCGGTATCAAGTCCCACATCGGACTCCCTGCTCAGCAGGGAGTCTGCTTCTCCCTCTGACTCTCCTCCCTCTCATGCTCTCTGTCTCTCAAATAAATAAATAAAATCTTTAAAAAAAGGAATTTTCTCTATACAGTATCATGCCATCTGCAAATAATTAAAGTTTTACTCCTTTAGCAATTTGAATGCCTTTCTTTCTTTTTCTTGTCAGATTGCTGAAGTTGGGACTTCCAGTCTTATGTTGAATAGAAGTGGTAAGAGTGGACATCCTTGATCCTGATCTTAGTGGAAAATGTCTCAGTTTTTCCTGATTGAGTAGATATTACATGTAGGTTTTTTTTTTATATATGGCCTTTATTATATTGAGGTATGTTCCTTCTAAACCTACTTTCTTGAGAACTTGTATCATAAATGAATGTTGAACTTTGTCAAATACTTTTTCTGCATCTAATGAGATAATCACATAGTTTTTGTCCTTTCTGTAGTTAATATGATGCATCATGTAGATTAATTTGTGACTATTGAACTACCCTTGCATCTTTTGAATAAATCCCACTTGATCATGGTGAATTTTTTAAATGTATTATTGGATTCAATTTGCTAATATTTTATTGAGGATTTTTTGCAATTATGTCCATCAGAGATACTGGCCTGTAGTTTTCATTTTTTGTAGTGTCTTTGTTTGATCTTGATATCAAAGAAATATACAATGAGAAAAAGACTACTTTTCAAAAAAGAGTGCTGTGAAAACTGGACAGCTGCTTGTAAAAAAAATGACACTTGATCACATTTTCACACTATACACAAAAATAAACTCAAAATGGATTAAAGACCTAAATGTGAGACCTGAAACATTAAAATACTATAAGAAAGCCTAGGCAGCAATTTCTTTGACATTAGGGATAGCAACATATTTCTAGATAGGTGTTCTATGAAAAGGGAAACAAAAATAAAATTAAAATATTGAGACTACAGCAAAACAAAAATCTTTTGCACAGTAAAGGAAACCATCAACAAAGCAAAATGAAAAAGAGCAGCCTACAGAATGGGAGAAGATATCTGCAAATGAGATATCCAATAAGGAGTTAATATCTAAAATATAGAAGAAATATACAACTCAATAATAAAAAAAAACAAATAATCTGATTAAAATGGGCAAATGCCATGAGTAGACAGTTCTTCTGAAGAAGACAGACACATGGCCAACAGATACATGAAAAGATGCTCAACATCATTAGTCATCAGGGAAATCAAATTAAAACCACAATGGGAAAGGGAGGCAAGATGGTGGAAGAGTAGAGGGACCTTGTTTCATCTGGTCCCTTGAATTTAGCTAAATATCTATCAAATCATTCTGAACACCTATGAATTCAACCCAAGATGTAAGAAAATAATTTCTGGAATTCTGGAAATAGAAAAACCACCGTTTTTTTGCAAGGTAAGAGGTGCAGAGGAGTGAATCTGAGGGATATATTGGAAGATAAATGGTGGGGGGAGGGAGCCTTTATAAAACAGCTAGTGGAAAGTGATACAGCTCCAGAGCACAAAATTGGAACTTTTAGAAGTCTACTCCATTGAGAGAC
Organism: Callorhinus ursinus; assembly: GCF_003265705.2. Classification (NCBI taxonomy): domain Eukaryota; kingdom Metazoa; phylum Chordata; class Mammalia; order Carnivora; family Otariidae; genus Callorhinus; species Callorhinus ursinus. The sequence continues at coordinate 3,187,977 of NW_027397128.1, forward strand.
ATCCCTGCCTGAAAGGTGCTAGGTGGCGGGGGGGGGGGGGGGGGCAGAATCCTAGGTGGGACAATGTGGTCCCAAGATTCCCAGGGTCACAGAAAGAATGGAGGTGCCTGAGCCGGCAGAGTGCCCAAGCATTGGAGCAGGGAAACCATTTATGGTCAGTGAGCCTGGGAGTGGGCTCTCAGCACAGTTTGCCATAAACAATGAACAGTGGCACTATGGGACAAGGGACCACTTTCCATGCAGGGACCTTGCAAAGGCAGAAATGCAGCAACCCTCCTCTTTCCCCCAGGAGGGGTGGTACAGGTGCATGCATGATCCAGCGACTGCTCTCTGTGTGGAGGCCCTGCAAGCAGAAGGTCCTCAGTAACCCTCCTCCCTCCCTTGGGAGGATTGGCACAGGTGTGCACTTCAAGAATCTGCAGAGTTTGGCACACACAAAAGTGAACACTGCTTATCCCTGAGGGTTTACTGAAGATAGGGGGCTGTGATCTTTCAGCTCTGGGGCTGGAGACCAGAGTGCCGCCACTTTTATTTTCATCATCTAAAGCAGCACAGAAAGCCTTCAGGGAACAAAAGCCGCATAGAGCAACCCAAAGCAGCTTATGCTAACCCCAGATGCCTGGCAAGGGGCGAGTCAGTCTGTGGAGGCAAAGACATCTGAGACTCAGTGCAGCAGTCCCCTCCCTCAGAAAACCAGTTGGAAAATCAGATGAATACCAAGTTTATTTAGCACACAGAACTGCAAAACTCAAGGGCTAGGGGAAAATAGTATATAGAATTCAAGCTTATTTCTCATGATACTTTTAACTTGGAGAGGGGCTTCCCACTGAGCAGGGAGCCCGATGCAGGGCTCGATCCCAGGACCCTGGGATTTAAAATTTTCCTTTCCTTTTTTCTTTTTTCCTTTTCAAGTACTTTCTTATTTTATCAACTCTTTGTTTTTAAGTCTTCATTTTAACTTCCATTGTTACATTTAAATTTTATAAATATATTCTTCATTTTTGGCTTCCTTTTACTGTATTCAATTGTATTTTTGGATATATATAAGTTTTGCTTTCTTTAAAATTTTGGGATTTAGTGTCTTCTAAGAAACAGACCAAAATACACCTAGGACCAAGTGGATCACCCTGTTTTGTCCACCTGGGAGATTATATTCTCTTCCTGTTTCACTTTCTTTTTCTTTTTCTTTTCTTTCTGGTTTCTGACCTCTTTGGATTTGTCTAGTGTGTATTTCACTTGGGTTGTGGTTGATATTTTTTATTTTATTCACTCATTCATCCATCCTTCTCTGGGCAAAATGACTAAAAGGAGGAATTCACAACAAAAGAAAGAGACAGAGGTAATACTCTCTGTCACACATCTAATCAATATGGATATAAGTAAAACGTCAGAGCTGGGATTAAGGATAAGTATAAAGTTACTAGCTGGGCTTCAAGAAAGCATAAAAGACAACTGAGAATCTCTTAGTGCAGAAATAAAATCTAATCAGGCTGAAATTAAAAGTGCTTTAACTGGGGTGCCTGGGTGGCTCAGTCATTAAGCATCTGCCTTTGGCTCAGGTCATGATCCCAGGGTCCTGGATCGAGCCCCACATTGGGCTCCCTGCTCAGTGGGAAACCTGCTTCTCCTTCTCCAGCTCCCATGGAGCTGTGTCTTTCTCTGTCAAATAAATAAATAAAATCTTTAAAAAGGGGGGGCGCCTGGGTGGCTCAGTCATTAAGTGTCTGCCTTCAGCTCAGGTCATGATCCCAGGGTCCTGGGATCAAGCCCTGCATCGGGCTCCCTGCTCAGTGGGAAGCTTGCTTCTCCCTCTCCCACTCCCTCTGCTTGTGTTCCCTCTCTCGCTGTGTCTCTCTCTCTCAAATAAATTAAAAAAAATATTTAAAAACAAAGTGCTTTAACTGAGATACATTTTAAAATGGATGCTCTAACAGCCAAGGTAAATGAGAGAGAGTCAGTGACATAGAAGGCAAGATGATGGAAAGGAAGGAAGCTGAGGAAAAGAGAGAAAAACAACTAATGAACTATGAGGGGCAGCTACGAGATATCAGTGATATCATAAAGTGAAAAAATATTAGAATTATTAGGGTCCCAGAGAAAGAAAAAGAGAGAGAGAGAAAGAGAGGGAGAGAAGGTATATTAGAGCAAATCATAACTGAGAACTTCCCTAAATGGGGAAGGAAACAGGCATTCAAGTCCAGGAAGTAGAGAGAAACCCCCCTCAAAATCAATAAAAATAGATCATACCCCAAATAAAATAGTAAAATTTGCAAATTTCAGGGATAAAGAGAAAATCCTGAAAGCATGCCAACACAAGAACCCCATAATCTTAAGTGATGGGAACATTAGACTGGTAGTAGACTTATCCATAGAGACATAGAAGGCCAAAAACGGCTGTTATTCAGGGTATTACTGAGAAAAACATACAGCAAAGAATACTTTATCCAGCAAAGCTGGATAAAGCAAACAGAATGGAAGGAGAGATAAAGAGCTTCCAGGACAAGTAGAACCTAAAAGAAATTGTGATCACTAAACCAGGCCTGCAAGAAATATTAAAGGAGATCCTTTAAGCAAAGAGAGAACCCAAATTAACATAGACCAGAAAGAAACAGAGACAATCTAGAGAAACAGGGACTGTACAGATAATACAACGGCACTAAATTCATATCTTTCAATAGTTACTCTGAACGTCAATGGGCTAAATGCTCCAATCAAAAGACACAAAGAATCAGATTGGATAAAAAAGCAACACTCATTCATATGCTGTCTACAAGAGACTCATTTTCGATCTAAAGTCACATCCAGATTGAAAGGGAGGGTATGGAGAATCATTTTTCATCCTAATGGACATCAAAAGAAAGCTGGGATAGCAAACCTCATATCAGACAAATTGGATTTTAAACCAAAGACTGTAGTAAGAGATGAAGAGGGACACTGTATCATACATAAAGGGTCTATCCAACAAGGATATCTCACAATCATAAATACTTATGCTCCTAATGGGGAAGCAGCCAGTTATATAAACCAATAAATAACAAAAATAAAGAAACGTATTCATAATGATAAATAATAGGAGGGGACTTCAACACCCCACTCACAGCAATGGACAGATCATCCAAGCAGAAGATCAACAAGGAAACAAGGGCTTTGAATGACACACTGGACCAGATGGAATTAACAGATATATACAGAGAATTCTATTCTAAAACAACAGAATATACATTCTTCTCAAGTGCACCTGGAATATTCTCCAGACTAGCTCACATAATGTGTCACAAATCAGATCTCAACTGGTAGCAAAAGACTGGGATTATTCCCTGCATATTTTCAGACCACAATGCTTTGAAACTTGAACTCAATCCAAAGAGGAAATTTGAAAGGAACTCAATTAAGTGGATGTAAAAGAGCATCCTACTAAAGAATAAATGGATCAACCAAGAATTAAAGAAGAATTTTATATTTTATTATGTTATGTTAATCACCATACATTACATCATTACTTTTTGATGTAGTGTTCCATGATTCATTGTTTGTGAATAACACCCAGTGCTCCATGCAGAATATGCCCTCCTTAATACCCATCACCAGGTTAACACATCCCCCCACCCCCCTCCTCTCTAGAACCCTCATTTTGTTGTTCAGTGTCCATATCTCTCATGGTTTGTCTCCCACTCCGATTTCCCCCCGATCATTTTGCCCTTCCTGCTATCTTCTTTTTTTTTTTTTTTAACACATAATGTATTATTTGTTTCAGAGATCCAGGTCTTGATTCAACAGTCTTACACAATTCACAGCGCTCACCACAGCAAATAACCTCCCCAATGTCTATCACCCGGCCACCCCATCCCTCCCACCCCCCACCACTCCAGTAACACTCAGTTTGTTTCCTGAGATTAAGAATTCCTCTTATCAGTGAGATCATATGATACATGACTTTCTTTGATTGACTTATTTCGCTCAGCATAATACCATCCAGTTCCATCCATGGCATTGCAAATGGCAGGATTTCATTCATTTCGATGGCTGCACAATATTCCATTATATATATATATACCCCTTCCTCTTTATCCATTCATCTGTCAATGCACATCTTGGCTCTTAACACAGTTTGGCTATTGTGGACATTGCTGTTATAAACATCGGGGTGCATGTACCCCTCCTGATCCCTACATTTGTATCATTCAGGTAAATTCCCAGTAGTGCAATTGCTGGGCCATATAGGAGCTCTATTTTCAACTTTTTGAGGAATCTCCATACTGTTTTCCAGTGTGGCTACACCAGCTTGCATTCCCACCAACAGTGTAGGAGGGTTCCCCTTTCTCTGCAACCCGACCAACATCTGTCGTTTCCTGACTTGTTAATTTTAGCCATTCTGACTGCTGTGAGGTGGTATCTCATTGGGTTTTGATTTGGATTTCCCTGATGCCCAGTGATGTTGAGCACTTTCTCATGTGTCTATTGGCCATTTGGATGTCTTCTTTGGAAAAATGTCTGTTCATGTCTTCTGCCCATTTCTTGATTGGATCATTTGTTCATTGGGTGATGAGTTTCATAAGTTATTTATAGATTTTGGATACTGGCCCTTTAGCTGATATGTCATTTGCAAATATCTTCTCCCATTCTGTCCGTTGTCTTTTGGTTTTGTTGACTGTTTCTTCTGCTGTGCAAAAGCTTTTTATCTTGATGAAGTCCCAATAGTTCATTTTCGCCCTTGCTTCCCTTGCCTTTGGCGATGTTTCTAGGAAGAAGTTGCTGCGGCTGAGGTCGAAGAGATTGCTGCCTGGGTTCTCCTCAAGGATTTTGATGGATTCCTATCTCACACTGAGGTCTTTCAACCATTTTGAGTTTATTTTTGTGTGTGGTGTAAGGAAATGGTCCAGTTTCATTCTTCTGCAGGTAGCTGTCCTATTTTCCCAACACCATTTGTTGAAGAGACTGTCTTTATACCATTGGACATTCTTTCCTGCTTTGTCGAAGATTAGTTGACCATAGAGTTGAGGGTCCATTTCTGGGCTCTCTATTCTGTTCCATGGATCTATGTGTCTGTTTTTGTGCCAGTACCATACTGTCTTGATGATGAAAGCTTTGTAATAGAGCTTCAAGTCCGGAATTGTGATGCCACCAGCTTTGCTTTTCTTTCTCAATATTCCTCTTGCTATTCGGGGTCTTGTCTGGTTCCATAAAAATTTTAGGATTATTTTTTCCATTTCTTTGAAAAAAGTGGATGGTATTTTGATGGGGATTGCATTGAATGTGTAGATTGCTCTAGGTAGCATTGATATCTTCACAATATTTGTTCTTCCAATCCATGAGCATGGAATGTTTTCCCATTTTCTTGTGTCTTCCTCAATTTCTTTCATGAGTATTTTATAGTTCTCTGAGTACAGATTCTATGCCTCTTTGGTAAGATTTATTCCTAGGTATCTTATGGTTTGGGGTGGAATTGTAAATGGGATTGACTCCTTGATTTCTCTTTCTTCTGTCTTGTAATTGGTGTATAGGAATGCCACTGATATCTGTGCTTTGATTTTCTATCCTGCCACATTACTGAATTCCTGTATGAGTTCTAGCAGTTTTGGGGTGGAGTCTTTTGGGTTTTCCACATACATATCATTTGCAAAATGTGAGAGTTTGACTTCTTTGCAGATTTGAATACTTTTTATTTCTTTTTGTTGTCTGATTGATGTGGCTAAGACTTCTAATACTCTGTTGAATAGTAGTGGTGATAGTGGACATCCCTGCCATGTTCCTGAACTTAGGGGGAAAGATCTCAGGTTTTCCCCACTGAGAATGATATTTGCTGTGGGTTTTTCATAGATGGCTTTTATGATATTGAGGTATGTACACTCTATCCCCATACTCTGAAGAGTTCTGGTCAAGAAGAGATGCTGTACTTTGTCAAATGCTTTAACTGCATCTATTGAGAGGATCATATGTTCTTGTTCTTTCTTTTATTAATGTATTGTATCACATTGATTGATTGATTTCCATGTATTAAAACAACTTTGCAGCCCAGGGATAAATCCCACTTGGCCATGGTGAATAATCATTTTAATGTACTGTTGGATCCTATTGGCTAGTATTTTGGTGAGAATTTTTGCACCCATGTTCATCAGGGATATTGGTCTGTAATTCTCCTTTTTGATGGGGTCTTTGTGTGGTTTGGGGAACAAGGTAATGGTGGCCTCATAAAATGAGTTTCGAAGTTTTCCTTCCATTTCTATTTTTTGGAACAGTTTCAGAAGAATACATGTTAATCCTTCTTTAAATGATTGGTAGAATTCCCCTGGGAAGCCATCTGGCCCTTGGCTTTTCTTTATTGGGAGATTTTCAATTACTGCTTCATTTTCCTTAGTGGTTATAGGTGTTCAGGTTTTCTATTTCTTCCCGGTTCAGTTTTGGTAGTTGATACATCTCTAGGAATGCATCTATTTTTCCAGATTATCTTATTTCCTGGCAAATAGTTGCTCATAATATATTCTTATAACTGTTTGTATTTCTTTAGTGTTTGTTGTGATTTCTCCTCTTTCATTCATGATTTTATTTATTTGGGTCATTTCTCTTTTATTTTTGATAAGACTGGACAGGGGTTTATCAATCTTGTTAATTCTTTCAAAGAACCACCTCCTAGTTACATTGATCTGTTCTACTGTTTGTTTGGTTTCTATTTCACTGATTTCTGCTCTGTTCTTTATTATTTCTCTTCTCCTGCTGGGTTTAGGCTTTATTTGCTCTTCTTTCTCCACTTCCTTCAGCTGTAGGGTTAGGTTGTGTATTTTAGACCTTTCTTGTTTCTTGAGAAAGGCTTGTATTGCTAGATATTTTCCTCTTAGGACTGCTTTGCAGCATCCCAAAGATTTTGAACAGTTGTGTTTTCATTTTCATTGGCTTCTATGATTTTTTAAATACTTCTTTGATTTCCTGGTTGGCCCAATCATTATTTAGGAGGATGCTCTTTAGCCTCCATGTATTTGAGTTCTTTCCGACTTTCCTCTTGTGATTGAGTTCTATTTTCAAATCATTGTGGTCTGAAAATATGCAGGGAATGATCCCCATCTTTTGGTACTGATAGAGACCTGATTTGTGACCTACGATGAGATCTATTCTGGAGAATGTTCCATGGGCACTAGAGAAGAATGTGTATTCTGTTGCTTTTGGATGGAATGTTCTGAATATGTCTGCGAAGTCCTTTTGGTCCAGTGTGTCATTTAAAGTCTTTATTTCCTTGTTGATCTTTTGTTTTGATGATCTGTCCATTTCAGTGAGGAGGATGTTAAAGTCCCCCACTCGTATTACATTGTTGTTGATGTGTTTCTATGCTTGTGTTATTAATTGCCTTATATAATTGGCTCCTCCCGTGTTAGGGGCATAGATATTTATAATTGTTAAATCTTCTTTTTGAATAGACCCTTTAAGTAGGATATAGTGTCCTTCCTCATTTCTTATTATAGTCTTTAGTTTAAAATTTAATTTGTCAGATACAAGGATTGCCACCCCAGCTTTCTTTTCATGTCCATTAGCATGGTAAATGGTTTTCCACTCTCTCACTTTCAATCTGTGGGTGTCTTTGGGTCTAAACTGAGACTCTTGCAGAGAGCATATAGATGGGGCTTTTTTTTTTTTTTATCCATTCTGATAGCCTGTGTCTTTTGATTGGGCATTTAGCCCTTTTACATTCAGGATAACTTTTGAAAGATATGAATTAGGTGCCATTGTATTGCTTGTAAGGTGACTGTTCACTGTATATTGTCTGTGTTCCTTTCTGGTCTATGTTACTTTTAGGCTCTCTCTTTGCTTAGAGGACCCCTTTCAATATTTCTTGTAGGGCTGGTATCATGTTTGCAAATTCCTTTAGTTTTTGTTTGTCCTGGAAGCTTTTTATCTCTCTTTCTATTTTCAATGAGAGCCTAGCTGGATATAGTATTCTTGGCTGCATATTTTTCTCATTAAGTTCTCTGAAGATATCTTGCCAGTTCTTTCTGGCCTGCCAGGTCTCTGTGGATAGGTCTGTTGCCAATCTAATATTTCTACCATTGTACATTACAGATCTCTTGTCCCGAGTTGCTTTCAGGATTTTCTCTTTGTCTCTGAGACTCGTTAGTTTTACTATTTGATGTCGGGGTGTTTACTTATTTTTATTGATTTTGAGAGGGGTTCTCTGTGTCTCCTGGATTTTGATGCCTGTTTCCTTCCCCAAATTAGGGAAGTTCTCTGCTATACCTTCTGCCCCTCTCTCTCTTTCTTCTTCTTCTGGGATCCCAATTCTTCTCATATTGTTTCGTCTGTGGTATCGTCTATCTCTCAAATTCTGCCCTTGTGATCCAGTAGTTGTTTATCTCTCTTTTTCTCAGCTTCTTTATTTTCCATCATTTGGTCTTCTATATCACTAACTCTCTCTTCTGCCTCACTTATCTTAGCAGTTAGAGCCTCCAATTTTGATTTCACCTCATTAATAGCCTTTTTAATTTCGACTTTGTTAGATTTTAGTTCTTTTATTTCTCCAGAAAGGGTTTCTTTAATAACTTCCATGTTTTTTCAATCCCAGCTAGTATCTTTAAAATCATCATTCTGAACTCTAGTTCTGACATCGTACTAATGTCCGGATTGATCAGGTCCCTGGCAGTCGGGACTGCCTCTTGTTCTTTTTCTTGAGATGATGTTTTCCAATTTGTCATTTTGTCCAGAGGAGAAGAGATGAATAAGAGAACAAACTGCTAACAGGGTAACAATGTCCCCCCAAAACTATACACTAAACAAATCAGGTCTCAAACGGTACCAAAAGATTGGGATCATTCCCTGCATATTTTCAGACAATGACGTTTTGAAACTGATCTCAATCACAAGAGGAAAGTCGGAAAGAACTCAAATACTTGGAAGCTAAAGAGCATCCTACTAAGGAATGAATGGGTCAACCAGGGAATTAAAGAAGAATTTAAAAAAATCATGGGAACCAAAGAAAATGAAAACACAACTGTTCAAAATCTTTGGGATGCAGCAAAGGCAGTCCTCAGAGGAAAGTATATAGCAATACAAGCCTTTCTCAAGAAACAAGAAAAGTCTCAAGTACACAACCTAACCCTACACCTAAAGGAACTGGAGAAAGAACAGCAAATAAAGCCTAAACCCAGCAGGAGAAGAGAAATAATAAAGATCAGAGCAGAAATCAATGAAATAGAAACCAAAAGAACAGTAGAACAGATCAATGAAACGAGGAGCTGGTTCTTTGAAAGAATTAACAAGATTGATAAACCCCTGTTCAGACTTATCAAAAAGAAAAGAGAAATGACCCAAATCAACAAAATCATGAATGAAAGAGGAGAGATCTCAACCAACACCACAGAAAGTATAAGAAGTATAAGAACATATTATGAGCCACTAGTGCTAGCCAATTAGATAATCTGGAAGAAATGGATGCATTCCTAGAGATGTATCAACTACCAAGACTAAACCAGGAAGAAATAGAAAACCTGAACAGTCCTATAACCTCTAAGGAAATTGAAGCAGTAATCAATAATCTCCCAAGAAACAAGACCCCAGGGCCAGATAGCTTCCCAGGGGAAATTTTACCAAACATTTAAAGAAGAATTAATACATATTCTTCTGAAACTGTCCCAAAAAATAGAAGTGGAAGGAAAACTTCAAAACTCATTTTATGAGACCACCATTACCTTGATCCCCAAATCTGACAAAGACCTCATCAAAAAGGAGAATTCAGACCAATATCCTTGATGAACATGGATGCAAAAATTCTCACCAAAGTACTAGCCAATAGGATCCAACAGTGCATTAAAAGGATTATTCACCACAGCCAAGTGGGATTTATTCCTTGGCTGCAAGGTTGGTTCAACATGCACAAATCTATCAATCAATGTGATACAATACATTAATAAAAGAAAGTACAAGAACCATATGATCCTCTCAATAGATGCAGAAAAAGCATTTGACAAAGTACAGCATCCCTTCTTGACCAGAACTCTTCAGAGTATAGGGATAGAGGGTACATACCTCAATATCATAAAAGCCATCTATGAAAAAACCCACAGCAAATATCATTCACAATGGGGAAAACCTGAGAGCTTTCCCACTAAGGTCAGGAACACGTCAGGGATGTCCCCTATCACCACTGCTATTCAACAGAGTATTAGAAGTCCTAGCCACAGCAATCAGACAACAAAAAGAAATAAAAGACATCCAAATCAGCAAAGAAGAAGTCAAACTCTCACTCTTTGCAGATGATATGATACTTTATGTGGAAAACCCATAAGACTCCATCTCAAAACTGCTAGAACTCATACAGGAATTCAGTAATGTGGCAGGAGATCAAATCAATGCACTGAATTCAGTGGCATTCCTATACACCAACAACAAGAGAGAAGAAAGAGAAATTAAGGAGTCGATCCCATTGACAATTGCACCCAAGACCATATGATACCTAGAATAAATCTAACCAAAGAGGCAAAGGGTCTGTACTCAGAAAACTATAAAATACTGATGTAAGGAATTGAGGAAGACACAAAGAAATGGAAAAACGTCCCATGCTCATGAATTGGAAGAGCAAATATTGTGAAGATATCAATGCTACCTAGAGCAATCTACACATTCAATGCAATCCCCATCAAAATACCATCCACTTTTTTCAAAGAAATGGAAAAAATAATCCTAAAATTTTTATGGAACCAGACAAGACCCCGAATAGCAAGAGGAATATTGAGAAAGAAAAGCAAAGCTGGTGGCATCACAATTCCGGACTTGAAGCTCTATTACAAAGCTTTCATCATCAAGACAGTATGGTACTGGCACAAAAACAGACACATAGATCCATGGAACAGAATAGAGAGCCCAGAAATGGACCCTCAACTCTATGGTCAACTAATCTTCGACAAAGCAGGAAAGAATGTCCAATGGTATAAAGACAGTCTCTTCAACAAATGGTGTTGGGAAAATAGGACAGCTACCTGCAGAAGAATGAAACTGGACCATTTCCTTACACCACACACAAAAATAAACTCAAAATGGTTGAAAGACCTCAGTGTGAGATAGGAATCCATCAAAATCCTTGAGGAGAACCCAGGCAGCAATCTCTTCGACCTCAGCCGCAGCAACTTCTTCCTAGAAACATCGCCAAAGGCAAGGGAAGCAAGGGCGAAAATGAACTATTGGGACTTCATCAAGATAAAAAGCTTTTGCACAGCAGAAGAAACAGTCAACAAAACCAAAAGACAACGGACAGAATGGGAGAAGATATTTGCAAATGACATATCAGCTAAAGGGCCAGTATCCAAAATCTATAAATAACTTATGAAACTCATCACCCAATGAACAAATGATCCAATCAAGAAATGGGCAGAAGACATGAACAGACATTTTTCCAAAGAAGACATCCAAATGGCCAATAGACACATGAGAAAGTGCTCAACATCACTGGGCATCAGGGAAATCCAAATCAAAACCCAATGAGATACCACCTCACAGCAGTCAGAATGGCTAAAATTAACAAGTCAGGAAACAACAGATGTCGCTGGGGAAATGGAGAAAGGGAAACCCTCCTACACTACTGGCGGGAATGCAAGCTGGTGTAGCCACTCTGGAAAACAGTATGGAGGTTGCTCAAAAAGTTGAAAATAAAGCTACCATATGATCCAGCAATTGCACTACTGGGTATTTACCCCACAGATACAAATGGAGGGACGTGAAGGGGTACATGCACCCTGATGTTTATAGCAGCAATGTCCACAATAGCCAAACTGTGGAAAGAGCCATGATGTCCATCGATAGATGCATCGATCAAGAAATTGTGGTATATATATATAATGGAATATTATGCAGCCATCAGAAGGAATGAAATCTTGCTATTTGCATCGACGTGGATGGAACTGGAGAGTGTTATGCTGAGAGAAATAAGTCAATCAGAGAAAAACATGTATCATATGACCTCAGTGATATGAGGAATTCTTAATCTCAGGAAACAAACTGAGGGTTCCTGGTTTGGTGGGTGGTGGGAGGGATAGGGCGGCTGGGTTATAGACATTGGGGAGGGTATGTGCTATGGTGAGCACTGTGAATTGTGCAAGACTGTTGAATCACAGATCTGTTCCTCTGAAACAAATAATACAATATATGTTAAAAAGAAGAAGAAGAAGAAGATAGCAGGAAGGGAAGAAGGAAGGGGGGGAATCCGAGGGAGAGATGAACCATGAGAGACGATGGACTCTGAACAACAAACTGAGGGTTCTAGAGGGGAGGGGGTGGGAGGATGGGTTAGTCCTGTTATGGGTATTAAAGAGGGCACGTTCTGCATGGAGCACTGGGTGTTATTCGCAAATAATGAATTATGGAACACTATATCAAAAACTAATGATGTAATGTATGGTGATTAACATAACATAATAAAAAAAGGAGAGACCACAACAGTATCAAGGAAATACAAACAATTTTAAAAGCATATTTTGAGCAAATATATACCAACAAATGAGGCACTCTGGAAGAAATGGATATACTCCTGGAAAATTTTTAGCTACCAAAACTGAAATAGGAAGAATTAGAAGACTTGAATAGACCCAAAACAATCAAGGAAATTAACGCAGTAATCACAAATCTCCCAACAAAGGAGAGTACAGGACTGGATGTCTTCCCAGGGGAATTCTAACAAACATTTAAAGAAGAACTAATACTTATTCCTCTGAAGCTGTTTCAAAAGACAGAAATGGAAAAAAACTTCCAAACTTGTTCTCTGAGGCCAGCATGACCTTGATCCCAAAACCAGACCAACACCCCACCAAGAGGAGAATTAAAGACCAAAATCCCTGGTGAAAATGGATTCCAAAATTCTCACCAAGATACTAGCCAATTGGATCCAACAATACTTTAAAAGGATTATTCACCACGACCAGGTAGGATTTATTCCTGGGAAAAAAGGATGGTTCAACATTTGCAAATCAATCAACGTGATAGAGCACATCAGTGAAAGAAAAAACAAGAACTATAGGATCCACTCAATTGATACAGAAAAAGCATTTGACAAAATACAGCATCTATTCCTGATTAAAACTCTTCACTGTGTAGGGAAAGAGGGAACATACTTCAATATCATAAAAGCCATCTATGAAAAGCCCACAGTGAATATCATTCTCAATGAAGAAAAACTGAGAGTTTTTCCCCTAAGGTCAGGAACACAACAGGAATGCCCATTCTCACCAGTGTTCTTCAATACTGTACTAGATGTCTTGCCCTCAGCAATCAGAAAACAAAAAGAAACAAAAGGCATTGAAATTGGCAAGGAAGAAGTCAAACTCTCACTCTTCACAGATGGCATGGTACTTTATGTGGAAAACCCAAAAGACTCCACCCCAAAATTGCTAGAACTCATACAGGAATTCAGCAATGTGGCAGGATACAACATCAAAGCAAAAAAAAAACAGTTGCATTTCTCTACACTAACAATTAGACAAAAAAAAAAAAAGAAATTAAAGAATCAATCCCACTTACAATTATACCAAAAACCATAGATATATAGGAATAAACTTAATGAAAGAAGTGAATGATCTGTACTCTAAAATCTATAGAACACTCATGAAAGAAATTGAGGAGGACACAAAGAAATGGAAAAACATTCCATGCTCATGAGTTGGAAGATTAAATATTGTGAAAATGTCTATGATACACAGAGCAATCTATACATTCAAAGTAATTCCTATCAGAACACCACTGACATTTTTCAAAGAGCTGGGACAAACAATCTTAAAATTTGTATGGAACCAGAAAAGAACCCCAAAAGCCAGAGGAATATTGAAAAAGAAAACCAAAGCTGGTGGCACCATAATTCTGGACTTTAAGCTCTATTACAAAGCTGTAATCATCAAGACAGTATGATGTTGTCACAAAAACAGACATAGAGATCAATGGAACAGAAAAGAGACCCAGAAATGGACCCTTAAGTCTATGGTTCACTAATCTTCCACAAAGCAGGAAAGAATATCCAATGGAAAAAAGACACTCTCTTCAACAAATGTGCTGAAAATATTGGACAGCCACATGTAGAAGAATTAAACTGGATCATTTTCTTACACTATGCACAAAGATGAACTCAAAATGGGTGAAAGACCTAAATGTGGGAGAGGAAGCCATCAAAATCCTAGAGAACATAGGCAGCAATCTCCTTGACCTCAGCCACAACAACTTCTGCTAGACACATCTCCAAAGAAAAGGGAAACAAAAGCAAAAATGAACTATTGGGACTTCATCAAATTAAAAAGCTTCTACACATCAAAGGAAACCATCAAAAAAACAAAGAGGCAACCCATGGAATGGGAGAAGATATTTGCAAATGACATTACAGATGAAGGTCTGGTATCCAAGTTCTATAAAAACTTCTCAAATTCAACACCCAAAATACAAATAATCAAGTCAAAAAATGGGCAGAAGACATGAACAGACACTTCTCCAAAGAAGACATACAAATGGTTAACAAACACATTAAAAAATTATTCAACATCACTAACCATCAAGGAAATTCAGATCAAAATACATTGAGATATCACTTTACACCAGTTAGTATGGCCAAAATTAACAAGGCATAAAACAACAAATGTTGGTGAAGATGTGGAGAAAGGGGAATCCTCTTACACTGTTGGTAGCAATGTGAGCTGGTATGACCACTCTGGAAAACAGTATGGAGGTTCCTCAAAAAGTTAAAAATAGAGCTACCCTATGACCCAGCAATTGCACTACTAGGTATTTACTCCAAAGACACAGATGTAGTGAGAAGAAGGGGTACATGCACCCCAATGTTCATAGCAACAATGTCCACAATAGCCAAACTGTGGAAGGAGCTGAGATGCCCTTTAACATACAAATGAATAAAGAAGATGTGGTCCATATATAGAATGGAATATTACTCAGCCATCAGAAAGGATGAATACCCAACTTTTGCATCGACATGGATAGAACTGGAGGGGATTATGCTGAGTGAAGTCAGGCAGAGCAAGACAATTTTCATATGGTTTCACTCATATGTGGAACATAAGGAATAGCACAGAGGACATTAGGGGAAGGAAGGGAAAACTGAAGAGGGGAAATCACAAGGGGAGATGAACCATGAGAGACTATGGACTCCAGGAAACAATCAGGGTTTCGGAGGGGAGGGGTGTGGAGGCATGGAGTAGCCCAGTGATGGGTATTAAGGAGGGCATCTGTTGTAATGAGCACTGGTCTTATATGCAAATACAACTACATCAAATAAATAAAACTACATCAAAAACAAATGATATATTGTATGGTGAGTAGCATAACACAATAAAAAATGAATAAAAATATTAATATTCATTAGAGATCAGATAGCTTCTATAAATTGTTGTGGAGGATAAGGCTTAGACCAAAAAAAAAAAAAAAAGAATTTATCAAACTCAACACCCAAAACACAAATAATCCAGTCAAGAAATGGGCAGAAGACATGAACAAACACTTTTCCAAAGAAGACTTACAAATGGCCAACAGACACATGAAAAAATGCTCCACATCAGTGGTCATCAAGGAAATACAAATCAAAACCACAAGATACCACCTCACACCAGTCAGAATGGCTAAAACTAACAAGACAGGAAACAACAAATGTTGGTGAGGATGTGGAGAACAGGGAACCCTCCTACACTGTTGGTGAGAATGCAAGCTGGTACAGCCACTCTGGAAAACAGTATGGGTGTTCCTGAGGAAGTTAAAAATAGAGCTACCCTACATCCAGCAATTGCACTATGAAGTATTACCCCCAAGATACAAATGTAGGGATTTGAAGGGTCACCTGCAACCCAACACTTATTGCAGCAATGTCTACAATAGCCAAACTGTGGTCAGAGCCAAGATGTCCATGGACAGATGAATAGATAAAGAAGATGTCGTGTATATGTACGATGGAATATTACTTAGCCATCAGAAATGATGAATACTTGTCATTTACATCGATGTGTATGGAACTGGAGGGTATTATGTTGAGCAAAATAAGTCAATCAGAGAAAGACAATTATATGATTTTACTCATATGTGGAATATAAGAAACAGTACAGAGGATCATAGGGGAAGGGAGGGAAAACTGAATGGGAGGTCACCAGAGAGGGAGAAAAACAATGAGAAACTCTTAACTATAGGAAACAAACTGAAGGGGCGCCTGGGTGGCTCAGTCCGTTAAGTGGCTGCCTTCAGCTCAGGTCATGATCCCAGGGTCCTGGGATTGAGCCCCACGTCGAGCTCCTTCCTCAGCGGGAGGCCTGCTTCTCCCTCTCCCTCTGCTTGCCACTCCACCTGCTTGTGCTCTCCCTCTCTCTATCAAATAAATAAATAAAATCTTTAAAAAAAAGAAACAAACTGAAGGTTGCTGTAGGGGAATTGGGAAGGGGTTGGGGTGATGGGCATAAAGGAGGGCACATGATGTGTCCTGGGTGTTATACGCACTGATGAATCATTGAACACTACATCTGAATCTAAAGATGTACTATATGTTGGCTAATTGAATCTAAATTAAAAAAAAAAACCCACAATGAGACCTTACACTTGTCAAAATGACTAAAAGAGAAAAGAACATGTGTTGACGAGTATGTGGAGAAAAAAGAACCCTTGTGCACTGTTCATGGGAATGAAAATTATTGTAGAAATTGTGTAAAACAGTATGATGGTTCCTAATAAAAAATAGAATTATCATATGATCCAGTAATTCCACTACTAGGAATTTACTCAAAGACAATGAAAACACTAAATTGAAAAGATATATGCACCTCTATGTTTATCACAGCATTAGTTACACTATCCACAATAGGGCAGCAACCCAAGTGTCCGTCTATAGATGGATGCAAAAAGAATATGTGGTACAGGAAAGAGGAAAATGGTAGTGGAGTAGAAGGGTGCTATGCTCATCTTCTCCCACAAAAACAAGTGGATAATTATCAAATCATCCTAAACACCCCAGAAATAGACTTGAATACTGACAGAACAAACTCCACAAATAAAGGAAGAGAAGAAGCCACGTCAAAGAAGATAGGAAGTGTGGAAACATGTTTTAGAGGAGAAATGCATCTAGGGTGCTGCAGAGGGGAAGTAGCCACGGTTGTGGAGAAGGGCAAGAGAGTGAGAAAAGGAACACACAGGGAAACACACAAGGAGACCATTTCTTCAAAGCCTTAGGCTTGGAAAATAAAAAGGGTTAATTTTATGAGTTTTTGCAACAACAGGGCTTAAAGCATTGAGTTTTAAATGTCAAATATTCTAGCTAGGATAGAGCCAAGAGGGCACTGCACTGCTTCTGGAGAGAAGGCAGGCAAAATTCCAGAGGGCAGACAGCATGGAAACAGCAATCTGAAGAGCACCTGGGCCACAGAGTAGGGAGGTTATTTGGTCTTCTCAGAGGGTGTCCCTGAGAGGCAGTGTTCACAGAGACACCTCTCCAGGAACAAAGGACGTGGCCAGCATCATTTCCTTCCCTCACCCCTCAGCATAAACACAGAGCCTCCTGAGGGAAGTAGTCCAGAGCATAAACTGGCTGCCTAACTTGCTTACACCAAGCCTGACTACCCTGTGTTCTGTTGGGACTGCCCTTCTTAGTCAAGCTTGTCTCAGTCCCAGCAAAGCAGTCCTCTCCCTGCTGAAGACCAGCACAAAATCTTGCCCACCACCATGTCTCCTGACAAAAGAGTTCTGCAGGTCCTCAGTTCTGGTGAAGTTGGCATCAGGTCTCATTTCATAAGCAAACCAGAGCATACCTTGTTAAAACTTGCCTCATTCAGGACAAGGACCAAACACTACCCACAACAGACAGGGAGAGCCTCTCCAGATGACTGGCCTGAAAATAGAGCAACCAAAATTCAACAACAGAGTATGCATAGCACACACAAGAGGCATCGCTGAAACACCAGGCCCTGAACACAGCATGACCTCTTTTTCATAAGGCTATTTCATTCAAGAGCAAGACCCATTACTGGCTTTTATAACACAGAGAAAAAGGCAAAAAACAATAGACAAAATGCAAAGACAAAGGAATTTATTCTAAATGAAAGAAGAAGATTATGCCAGGGCCAGACATCTAAGTGAAACAGATGTATGTAACATACCTAATGAAGAATTCAAAGTAACAATCATACGGATAATCACTTGGCTGAAAAAATAATGGAAAGGATTAGTGAGACACTTACCACAGAGATAAAAGAGTAAAAAAAGAATCAATCAGAGATGAAGAATGCAATAAATGAGATTAGAAACATCCCTGATGCAATGAACAGCAGGCTGGAAGTAGAAGAGGAATGAATTCATGGCCTAGAAGACAAAATAAAGGAAAATTTAAAAGCTGAACAAGAGAGAGAAAGAAGAATTATGCAACACGAGCATAGATGTAGGGAACTCAGTGACTCCATCATATATATTAATAACATTCATATTATAGGAGTCCCAGAAGAGGAAGAGTGAGAAAAGGGGAAAGAAAATTTATTTGAAGAAATACTAGCTGAAAAATTTCCTAATCTGGGAAAGGAAACAGACATCCAGATCCAATAGGCACAGAGAACTCCCATCAAAATCAACAAAAGCAGGCCAACATCAAGACACATTGTAATTAAATTTGAAATATATAGTGGTAAAGAAAAAAATCTTAAAAGAAGCAACACAAAAGAACTCCCTACCTTTCAAGGGAAATCCCAGAGATCTGGCTGGAGATTTCTCAAAAGAAACTTTGCAAGCCAGAGGGGAGGGGCATGATATATTCAAAGGGATAAATGGGACAAATCTTCAGCCAAGAATACTCTTTCCAGCAAGGCCATCATTCAGAATATAAGGACAGATAGTTAGACAAACAAAACCTAAAGGAGTTTGTGACCATTAAACCAGCTTTATAAGAAATATTAAAGGGTACTCTTTGAGTGCAAAGGAGAGAACTGAAGTGACAAGGACAAGAAAGGATCAGACTAACCTCCAGAAACAATGACAAAACAAGTAATAAGATGGCACTAAATACATATCTAACAATAATAACTTTGAATGTACACAGACTGATCCAATAAAAAGACATAGGGTGTCAAAAAGAATGAAAAAAAATATGAACTGCATAAATGCTGCATACATTTTAGATCTAAAGATATCTGCAGATTGAAAGAGAAGGGATAGAGAAGCATTTATCACACAAATGGATGGCAAAAGAAAGCCGTTGTGGCAACACTATATCATACAAACTAGACATTAAACCAAAGACTATAACAGAGACAAAGAAGGACACTATATCATAATAAAGGGGACAATCCAACAATAATATCTAATAGTTGTAAATAAATATGCACCCAACATGGGAGGACCCAAATATATAAAACAATAAGAAGGATAAAGGAACCAATTTATAATAGTACAATAATAGCAGGGGACTTTATCACCCCGCTTATATCAATGGACTGATCATCTAAACAGAAAATAAACAAGGAAACAATGGCTTTGAAGGACACACTGGACAAGATGGACTTAACAGGGATATTCAGAACATTCTATCATAAAGCATCAGAATACACATCCTTTTCAAGTACACATGGGATATTCTCATGTTTGTCCTCTCTATTCTGGAGAACAAAACAGGCCTAAACAAATACAAAAAGACTGAAATCATACCAAATTCTCTGACCACAGCAATTTTAAAATTAGAAGTCAACCACAAGAAAAAATCTGGAAAGAATGCAAATACAAAGAGGTTGAACAACATGATACTAAGTAATGAATATGTCAACAAGAAAATCAAAGAACAAATTAAAAAAAAAACATGTACCTACATTAATAAAATCATGAATGGAAGAGGAGAGATCACAACCAAGATATATGGAAAAGGCAGAGGAGAAAAAATAGAGAAGATGGAAGGAACTAACAACAGTTAAGCGACTAAGATGAGTCAAACATTCTCCTAGGTATTTTACAAGTATCATATTACTGACCCCTCACAGTCTTAAAATGTAAATATATTAGCTCCATTTTTATTTATTTAATTTTTAAAATTGTGGTGTAATGCACATAATATGACAATTACCATTTTAACTATATTTTTATGTTTTTATTTAAATTCCAGTGAGTTAAGGGGTTCCCAAGTGGTTCAGTCTGTGGTGTGTCTGACTTTGGCTTGGGGTCATGATCTTGGGATCCTGGGATCCAGCACTGCATCAGATTCCATGCTCAGCAGGGAGTCTGCTTCTGGCCGTCTCCCTCTGCCCCTCCCCCCACTCATGCTCACTCTCATGCTCCTTCTCACAGATAAATAAATAAATAAACAAACAAATAAATAAATAAATAAATTCCAGTGAGTTAACATACAGTGTAATATTAATTTCAGATGTAAAATATACTGATTTAACACTTTCATACAACACCTGGTATTCATCATAATAAGTGCACTCCTTAACCCCATCACTTATTTAACCCATCCATCCACCCACCTCCTCTGGTAACCATTAGTTTGCTCTCTATAGTATTAGTTAAGAGACTGTTTCTTGGTTTGTCTTTCTTTTTTGTTCCCTTTACTCATTTTTCTTTTATGTTCAATTAGCCAACAAATAATACATCATTAGTGTTTGATGTAGTGTTCAATGATTCATTAGTTGCATATAACACCCAGTGCTCATCACCACATGGGCCCCCCTTAATACCCATCACCCTGTTAACCCGTCCCACTATGCCCCTCCCTTCTGTAACCCTAAGTTTGTTTCCCATGGTCTAGAGTCTCTCATGGTTTGTCTCCCTCTCTGATTTCTTCCCATTCAGTTTTCCCTCCCTTCCTCTTGGGTCCTCTGCACTATTCCTTACATTCCACATATTAGTGAAACCATATGATAATTGTCTTTTTCTGCTTGACTTATTTCACTTAGCATAATCCTCTCCAGTTCCATCCATGTCGATGCAAATGGTAGGTATACAACCTTTCTGATGGCTGAGTAAAATTCCATTGTGTATACACACACACACACACACACACACACACATACATACACACACATATATCACATCTTCTTTATCCATTCATCTGTTGAAGAACAACTTGGTTCCTTCCACAGTTTGGCTATTGTGGACATTGCTGCTATGAAAATTAAAGAGGAACATAAACAGTTCATGCAAACCAATGAAAATGAAAACACATCTGTTCAGAACCTATGGGATATTGCAAAGGCTGTCCTTAGAGGGAAGTACATCAAAGCCCTTTTCAAAAAATTACAAAAATCCCAAATACACAAGGTAACCTTACACCTAAAGGATCTGGAGAAAGAACAGCAAATAAAACTTAAACCAAGCAGGAGAAGAGAAAGTATAAAGATTAGAGCAGAAATCAATGAAATAGAAAGGAGAAGAACAGTAGAACAGATCAATGCAACCGAGAGCTGTGTCTTTGAAAGAATTAACAAAATTGATAAACTTCTGGCCAGACTTATCCAAAAGAAAAGAGAAAGGACCCAAATTAATAAAACCATGAATGAAAGGGGAGAGATCACGACCAATACCAAGGAAATAGAGGCAATTATTAGAACTTATTACCAGCAGCTATATGCCAACAAACTAGGCATTCTGGAAGAAATGGATGCATTCATGGAAACTTATAAACTACCAAACTGAAACAAAGAAATAGACAATCTGAACAGACCAATAGCCAGCAAGGAAATTGAAACAGTAATAAAAAAAACCTCCCAAAAAACAAGAGTCCAGGGCCAGATGGCATCCCAGGGGAATTCTACCAAATATTTAAAGAAGAAATCATACCTATTATGCTGAGGCTAAACATGACAGGGATGCCCACTCTCACCAATTTGTTCAACCTAGTACTAGAAGTCCTAGCCTCAGCAATCAGAAAACAAAAAGAAATAAAAGGCATTCAAATTAGCAAAGAAGAAGTCAAACTCTCACTCTTTGCAGAAGACATGGTACTTTTTGTGGAAAACCCAAAAGACTCCACCCCAAATTGCTAGAACTCATACAGCAATTCAGCAACGTGACAGGATACAAAATCAATGCACAGAAATCAGTTGCTTTTCTCCACACTAACAATGTAACTGTAGAAAGAGAAATTAGGGAGTCGATTCCATTTACAATTACACCAAAAACCATAAGATACCTAGGAATAAACCTAACCAAAGAGGTAAAGGATCTATACTCTAGAAACTACAGAACACTTATGAAAGAAATTGAGGAAGACAAAAGGAGATGGAAAAACATTCCATCCTCATGGATTGGAAGAACAAACATTGTTAAAATCTCTATCCTGCCCAGAGCAATTTACACTTTCAATGCCTTCCCTATTAAAATACCATTGGCATTTTTCAAGGAGCTGGAATAAAGAATCCTAAAATTTGTATGGAACCAGAAAAGACTCCGAATCACCAAGGGAATGATGAAAAAGGAAAACAAAGCTGGGGGCATCACGTTGCCTGACTTCAATCTATATTACAAAACTGTGATCATCAAGACAACATGGTATTGGCACAAAAACACATACATCAATGGAACAGAATAGAGACCCCAGAAATGGACCCTCAACTGTATGGTCAAATAATCTTCAACAAGTCAAGAAAAAATATCCAATGGAAAAAAGACAGTCTCTTCAATAAGTGGTTCTGGAAAAACTGGACAGGTACATATAGAAGAATGAAACTGGACCATTCTCTAAGACCATACATAAACATAAACTCAAAATGGATGAAACACCTCAATGTGAGACAGGAATCCATCAAAATCCTATAGGAGGACATAGGCAGCAACCTCGTTGACATCGTCCACAGCGACTTCTTTCAAGACATGTCTCCAAAGGCAAGGGAAACCAAAGCAAAAATAAACTACTGAAGTCCCAAAAGATAAAAAGCTTCTACACAGCAAAGGAAAGAGGCAACCCACGGAATGGTAGAAGATATTTGCAAATGACATTATGGATGAAGGGCTCATATCCAAGATCTATAAAGAACTTCTCAAACTCAACACTCAAAAAACAAATAATCAAGTCAAAAAATGGGCAGAAGACATGAACAGACACTTCTCCAAAGAAGACATAAAAATGGCTAACAGATATATGAAAAAATGCCCAACATCACTATCCATCAGGAAAATACAAATTAAAACCACATTGAGATACCACCTTACAGCAGTTAGAATGGCAAAAATTAACAAGGTAGGAAACAACAATTGTTGCTGATGATGTGGAGAAAGGGGAACCCTCTTACACTGTTGGTGGGAATGCAAGATGGTACAGCCACTCTGGAAAAACAGTATGGAGGTTCCTCAAGATGTTAAAAATAGAGCTACCCTATGAGCCAGAAATTGCACTACTAGGTATTTACCCCAAAGATACAGATGTAGTGAAAAGAAGGGGCACCTGCACCCCAATGTTCATAGCAACAATGTCCACAATAGCCAAACTGTGGAAGGAGCCAAGATGTCCTTCAACAGATGAATGGATAAAGCATATGTGGTATAGATATACAATGGAATATTATTCAGCCATCAGAAAGGATGAATACCCACCTTTTGCATCAACACAGATGGAACTGGAGGAGATTATATTAAGTGAAGTAAGTCAAGCAGAGAAAGACAATTATCATATGGTTTCACTCATATGTGGAACATAAGCAATAGCATGGAGGACCATAAGGGGAGGGAGGGAAATCTGAAGGGGGAGAAATCAGAGAGGAAGACGAACCATGAGAAACTCTTGACACCGGGAAACAATGTTAGGGTTTCAGAGGTGAGGGGGGTGGGGGTAGGAGGTAACAGGGTGATAGATATTAAGGATGGCATGTGTTGTGATGAGCACAGGGTGTTATATGCAAACAATGAATCAGGGAACACTACATCAAAAACTAATGATGTACTATACAGTGGCTAACTGAACATAATAAAAAAAAGAATAAAATGCTGCAATAATGGTTTTGAAAAAGCTGTTAAAATATGTATACAAAGTCAAATATCAAAAATTTCATTTAAAAATTATTTAACTAATATTAAATAGTTATTAAAAAAATCATACTCTTTAGCTCCATCCATATCACTGCATATGTCAAGATTTCATTCTTTTTTATGGCTGAATAATATTCCATTGCATACACACACACACACACACACACACACACACACACATTTCTTCCTTGTCCATTCATCAGCCAACGGACATTGGGCTGTTTCCATAAATTGAGTATTGTAGATAATTCTGCTATGAACTTTAGGGTTGTATGTATCCCTTTGAATTAGCATTTTTATATTCTTTGGATAAATACCTAGTAGTGAAATTGCTGGATTGTAAAGTATTTCTACATTTAACTTTCTGAGAAACCTCCATACGGTTTTCCACAGTGGTTGCACTAGTTTGCATTCCCACCAATATTACAAGGCAGTTACCCTTTCTCTGTATCCTTGCAAACACTGGTTTCTTGTGTTATTGAATTTAACATTCTCACAGGTGTGAGGTGATATCTTGCTGTAGTTTTGATTTGTATTTCCCTGATGATGAGTGATGTTGAGCATCTTTTCATGTGTCTGTTTGTCATCTGTATGGATTCTCTGGAAAGATGTCCATTCAGGCCTTTTGTTCATTTTTTAATTGGATTATTCATTTTGAGGGGAGTTGAGTTTTATAAGTTCTTTGTATATTTTGGATACTAACCATTTGTCAGATACCATTTCCAAATATCTTCTCCCATTCCATAGGTTGCCTTTTAGTTTTGTGAATTGTTTCCTTTGCTCTGCAGAAGCTTTTCATTTTGATGTAGTCCCAATAGTTTATTCCCCCCCCCCCGCCTTTGCCTCAAGAGATATATCTAGAAAGAAGCTACTATGGCTGATATCAAAGAGATTATTGCCTGTGTTTTTCTCTAGGATTTTTATGGTTTCAGATCTCACATTTAGGTCTTTAGTCCATTTTGAATTTAGTTGTGTATGGTGTAAGAACGTGGCCCAGTTTAATTCTTTTGTGTGATTCTGTCCAGTTTTTCTAACACCATTTGTTGAAGAGACTGTTTTTCACATTGGATAGTCATTCTTGCTTTGTCAACAATTAATTGGCCATATAATTGTGGGTTCATTTCTGGACTTTCTATTCTGTTCCATTTTAAAAATTATTTATTCTTTTATTTAAATTCAATTAGCCAAAGTATACTGCATCATTAGTTTTTGATATAACGTTCAATAATTCATAAGTTGAGTATAGCCCCCAGTGCTCATCATATCATATGCCCTCATTTTTTAAATTTTTTATTGTTATGTTAATCACCATACATTACATCATTAGTTTGTGATGTAGTGTTCCATGATTCATTGTTTGTGCATAACACCCAGTGCTCCATGCAGAACGTGCCCTCTTTAATACCCATAACCAGGTTAACACATCACCCCATCCCTCTCCCCTCTAGAACCCTCTGTTTTTCAGGGTCCATTATCTCTCATGGTTCATCTCCCCCTCCGATATACCCCCTTTCATTCTTCCCCTCCTGTTATCTTCTTCTTTTTTTTATCTTACCATATATTGCATTATTTGTTTCAGAGGTACAGATCTGTGATTCAACAGTCCTGCACAATTCACAGCGCTCACCATAGCACATACTCTCCCCAATGTCTATCACCCAGCCAAACCATCCCTCCCACCCCAAACCCACTCCAGCAACCCTCAGTTTGTTTCCTGAGATTAAGAATTCCTCATATCAGTGAGGTCATATGATACATGTCTTTCTCTGATTGACTTATTTCACTCAACGTAACAACCTCCAGGTCCATCCACGTTGTTGCAAATGGCAAGATCTCATTCATTTTGATGGTTGCATAATATTCCATTGTGTATATATATATATATATATATATATATATATATATATATACCACCTCTTCTTTATCCATTCATCTGTCGATGGACATCTTGGCTCTTTCCACAGTTTGGCTATTGTGGACATTGTTGCTATAAACATCAGGGTGCACGTACGTCTTCAGATCCCTACACTTGTACCTTTGGGGTAAATACACAGAAGTGCAATTGCTGGATCATATGGTAGCTCTATTTTCAACTTTTTGAGGAATCTCCATACTGTTTTCGAGAGTGGTTGCACCAGCTTGCATTCCCACCAACAGTGTAGGAGGGTTCCCCTTTCTCTGCAACCCCACCAACATCTGTCGTTTCCTGACTTGTTAATTTTAGCCATTCTGACTTCTGTGATGGTATCTCATTGAAGTTTTGATTTGGATTTCCATGATGCCGAGCGATGTTGAGGAATTTTTCATGGGTCTCTTGGCCATTTGGATGTCTTCTTTAGAAAAATGTCTGTTCATGTCTTCTGCCCATTTCTTGATTGGATTATTTGTTCTTTGGGTGTTGAATTTCATAAGTTCTTTATAGATTTTGGATATTAGCCCTTTATCTGATATGTCATTTGCAAATATCTTCCCCCATTCTGTCCGTTGTCTTTTGGTTTTGTTGACTGTTTCTTCTGCTGTGCAAAAGATTTTATCTTGATGAAGTCCCAATAGCTCATTTTTGCCCTTGCTTCCCTTGCCTTTGGTGATGTTTCTAGGAAGAAGTTGCTGTGGCTGAGGTCGAAGAGGTTGCTGCCTGTGTTCTCTTTTAGGATTTTGATGGACTCCTGTCTCACACTGAGGTCTTTCAACCATTTGGAGTCTATTTTTGTGTGTGGTGTAAGGAAATGGTCCAGTTTCATTCTTCTGCATGTGGCTGTCCTATTTTCCCAACACCATTTGTTGAAGAGACTGTCTTTTTTCCATTGGACGTTCTTTCCTGCTTTATCAAAAATTAGTTGACCATAGAGTTGAGGGTCCATTTCTGGGCTCTCTATTCTGTTCCATGGATCTATGTGTCTGTTTTTGTGCCAGTACCATACTGTCTTGATGATGAAAGCTTTGTAATAGAGCTTCAAGTCCGGAATTGTGATGCCACCAGCTTGCTTCTCTTTTTCAACATTCCTCTGGCTATTCGGGTTCTTTTCTGGTTCCATACAAATTTTAGGATTATTTCTTCCATTTCTTTGAAAAAAGTGGATGGTATTTTGATGGGGATTGCATTGAATGTGTAGATTGCTCTAGGTAGCATTGATATCTTCACAATATTTGTTCTTCCAATCCATGAGCATAGAACATTTTTCCATTTCTTTGTGTCTTCCTCAATTTCTTTCATGAGTATTTTATAGTTTTCTGAGTACAGACCCTTTGCCTCTTTGGTTAGACTTATTCCTAGGTATCTTATGGTTTGGGTGCAATTGTAAATGGGATCAACTCCTTAATTTCTCTCTCTTCTGTCTTGTTGTTGATGTATAGGAATGTCATTGATTGCTGTGCATTGAATTTATATCCTGCCACTTTACTCAATTCTTATATGAGTTCTAGCAGTTTTGGGGTGGAGTTTTTTGGGGTTTTCCACATAAAGTATCATATCATCTGCAAAGAGTGAGAGTTTGACTTCTTCTTTGCTGATTTGGATGCCTTTCATTTCTTTTTGTAGTGTGATTTCTGTGGCTAGGACTTCTAATACTCTGTTGAATAGCAGTGGTGATAGTGGACTTCCCTGCTGCGTTCCTGACCTTAGGGGGAAAGCTCTCAGCCTTTCCCCATTGAGAATGATATTCGCTGTAGGTTTTTCATAGATGGCTTTTATGATATTGAGGTATGTACCCTCTATCCCTATACTCTGAAGAGTTTTGATCAAGAAAGGATGCTGTACTTTGTCAAATGATTTTCTGCAACTATTGAGAGGATCATATGATTCTTGTTCTTTCTTTTGTTAATGTATTGTATCACGTTGATTGATTTGTGGATGTTGAACCAACCTTGCAGCCCATGGATAAATCCCACTTGGTCATGGTGAGTAATCCTTTTAATGTACTGTTGGATTCTATTAGCTAGTATTTTGGTGAGAATTTTTGCATCCATGTTCATCAAGGATATTGGTCTGTAATTCTCCTTTTTGATGGGGTCTTAGTCTTGCTTGGGGATCAAGGTCATGGTGGCCTCATAAAATGAGTTTAGAACTTTTCCTTCCATTTCTATATTTTGGAAGAGTTTCAGGAGAATAGGTATTAATTTTTCTTTAAATGTTTGGTAGAATTCCCCTGGGAGGCCATCTGGCCCTGGGCTTTTGTTTGTTGGGAGATTTTTAATGACTGCTTCAATTTCCTTAGTGATTATAGGTCTGTTCAGGTTTTCTATTTTTTCCTGATTCAGTTTTGGTAGTGATACATCTCTAGGAATGCATCCATTTCTTCCAGATTATCTAATTTGCTGGCATATAATGGTTCATAATATGTTCTTATAATTGTATTTCTTTGGTGTTGGTTGTGATCTCTCCTCTTTCATTCATGATTTTGTTGATTTGGATCATTTCTCTTTTCTTTTTGATAAGTCTGAACAGGGGTTTATCAATCTTGTTAACTCTCTCAAAGAACCAGCTCCTCGTTTCGTTGATCTGTTCTACTGTTCTTTTGGTTTCTATTTCATGGATTTCTGCTCTGATCTTTATTATTTCTCTTCTCCTGCTGGGTTTAGGCTTTATTTGTTTTTTTTTTTTCCAGCTCCTTTAGGTAGGGTTAGGTTGTGTTTTTGAGACCTTTCTTGTTTCTTGAGAAAGACTTGTATTGCTATATACTTTCCTCTCAGGACTGCCTTTGCTGCATCCCAAAGATTTTGAACAGTTGTGTTTTCATTTTCATTGATTTCCATGAATTTTTTAAATTTTTCTTTAATTTCCTGGTTGACCCATTCATTTGTAGTAGGATGCTCTTTAGCCTCCATGTATTTGAGTACTTTCCGACTTTCCTCTTGTGATTGAGTTCTAGTTTCAAAGCATTGTGCTCTGAAAATATGCAGGGAATAATCCCAATCTTTTGGTACCGGTTGAGACCTGATTTGTGACCTAGGATGTGATCTATTCTGGAGAATGTTCCATGGGCACTAGAGAAGAATGTGTATTCTGTTGCTTCGGGATGGAATGTTCTGAATATGTCTGTGAAGTCCATTTGGTCCAATGTGTCATTTGACGTCTTTATTTCCTTGTTGATCTTTTGTTTAAATGATCTGTCCTATTCAGTCAGGGGGGTGTTAAAGTCCCCCACTATTTTTGTATTGTTGTTGATGTGTTTCTTGGCTTTTGTTATTAATTGCCTTATATCATTGGCTGCTCCCATGTTAGGGGCATAGATTTTTACAATTGTTAGATCTTCTTGTTGGATAGACCCTTTATGTAGGATATAGCGTCCTTCCTCATTTCTTATTACAGTCTTTGGTTTAAAATCTAATTTGTCTGATAGAAGGATTGCCACCCCAGCTTTCTTTTGGTGTCCATTAGCATGGTAAATTGTTTTCCACCCCCTCACTTTCAATCTGGGGGTGTCTTTGGGTTTAAAATGGGTCTCTTGCAGACAGCATATTGATGGGTCCTGTTTTTTTAATCCAATCTGATAGCCTGTGTCTTTTGATTGGGACATTTAGCCCATTTACATTCAGGGTAACTATTGAAAGATATGAATTTAGTGCCATTGTATTGCCTGTAAGGTGACTGTTGCTATATGTTGTCTGTATTCCTTTCTGGTCTATGCTGCTTTTAGGCTCTCTCTTTGCTTAGAGGACCACTTTCAATATTTCTTGTAGGGCTGATTTCGTGTTTGCAATTCCTTTAGTTTTTGTTTGTCCTGGAAATTTTTTTTATCTCTCCTTGTATTTTCAATGACAGTCTAGCTCGATATAGTATTCTTGGCTGCATATTTTTCTCGTTTAGTCCTGTGAAGATATCATGCCAGTCCTTTCTGGCCTGCCGGGTCTCTGTGGATAGGTCTGTTGCCAATCTAATGTTTCTACCATTATAGGTTACATATGTCTTCCCCCGAGCTGTTTTCAGGATTTTCTCTTTGTCTCTGAGACTCGTATGTTTTACTCTTTGATGTCGGGGTGTCGACTTATTTTTATTGATTTTGAGAGGGGTTCTCTGTGTCTCCTGGATTTTGATGCCTGTTTCCTTCCCCACATTAGGGAAGTTCTCTGTTATAATTTGTTCCAGTATACCTTCTGCCTCTCTCTCTCTTTCTTCTTCTTCTGGGATCCCAATTATTCTAATGTTGTTCATCTTATGGTATTGCTTATCTCTTGAAATCTGCCCTTGTGATCCAGTAGTTGTTTATCTCTCTTTTTCTCAGCCTCTTTATTTTCCATCATTTGGTCTTCTATATCGCTGATTCTCTCTTCTGCCTCATTTATCCTAGCTGTTTGTGCCCCCACTTTTTATTGCACCTCATTAATAGCCTTTTTGATTTCGACTTGGTTAGATTTTAGTTCTTTTATTTCTCTAGAAAGGGTTTCTCTAATAACTTCCATGCTTTTTTCAAGCCCAGCTAGTATCTTTAAAGTCATGATTCTGAACTCTAGGTCTGACATCATAGTAATGTCCATATTGAGTAGGTCCCTGGCAGACGGTACTACGTCTTGTTCTTTTTGTTGAGGTGATTTTTTTCCATTTTGTCATTTTGTCCAGAGCCTAATAGATGAATGAGAGAACAATATGCTAACAGGGTAACAACATCCCCAGAAAATATGCTTTAAACAAATCAGAAAAGACCTGAAACCAGGAGAAAAGAAAGGCAAAGAAAGAAAAAGAAAGAGGAAAAAAAGAAAAAGATAAAGATAAAAACAAACAAAAACAGAACAAAACAAAAAAAAACAGAATATGATCAAATATGATCAGGTCGGTGCATAGATTAGTGCCACACACTAGATTTTGGGTGTATTTTGGTCTGTTAGAATAAAGTGCCTCCCAAAAATTTAATAAGAGACTTATATATGTACAAAATAAGGGTTGATACAATGAAGGGATGGAAGATGACTGTAAAGATGAAAATTATAAAAGATTTTATAAAAGGAATTGATAAGAAATTGTTTGAAAAAAGAAAGAAGAAGATTTAAAATAAAGAAATAAAAGGTAGAGAATGTGATCAGGCAGGACACTAGAACAAAGCCATACACTAGTGATTTCGGGTATATTTTGATCTGTTAGAAGAAACTGTATCTCAAAATTTTAAAGAGAGAACAACATATATATATATGCCAAAAATAAGGGTAACTTCTATATAGGGATCGAATATGACTCTAAAAATGAAAAATAAAAATGTTTTTTTAAAAAAAGGTTTGATAAGATGTTTGTTGAAAAAGGGAAAAAGAAAAATTCAAAAAAAAAGAAATAAAGTTAAAAAAATTAACTTTGAAAGACTAAAGAATCTTGGTAAAAACACCATGAATTCTATGTGCAGTATTCCCCTAGAGCTGGAGTTCTGCCATTCTCATTGATCGGTAAACTTGGTCTTGGTTGGCTGTTCTTGCTGATCTTCTGGGGGAGGGGACTGTTGCCATGGTTCCCAGATGTCTTTGCCGGAGGCAGAATTGCCCCGCCCTTGCCGGTCCGGGCTAAGTGATCTGCTCGGGTTTGCTCTTGGGAGCTTTTGTTCCCTGCAAGCTTTCAGTACAGTTTTGGAGGACAGGAGTGAAAATGGTGGCCTCCCAATCTCTGCCTTGGAGGAGCCGAGAACTCGGGACCCCACTCCTCAGTGCGCCCCCAGAGAAAAGCAGTCAATCATTCCCGTCACCCCAGTCTCTGGCCGCACTCCATGCTCACCCGGCCTGTGACCGAGTGTTTCTATCTCTGGCACCCGACTCGGTGTGGAGTCTCCAAACCCAGCAGATCCTTGTGGTGCACTCTCATGCCGCTCCTCCCAGGGGAGGAAGGGGAGTCTCCCCGGATCTGCCGCTTGTTGAGTCCCTGCTGGAGGAGCAGTGGCCCGACTGTGTCACCGATCACAGTTTATGGCAACCCCAAGCTGAGAGCCCATGCCTCGGCTCTGTCTCTGCAGCCGGCTTCCCCACTCTGATACCCAGGAGCTCTTCCACACTCAGGCACCCCCAGTCTTTCTGTGACCCCGAGGGTCCTAAGACCTCTCTTTTGCTGTTTGGGTTTCCACCCCCCGCTTAGCCACTGGAGCAACATCCTTCAGTGGAGCCGACTTCTAAAAGTTCTGATTTTGTGCTCCACTGCTCTATCACTTGCCAGAAGCGGCCGCAGAGGACCCTTCCCCCACCGTCTATCCTCCCGAATATCGCCTCGGATTCACTTCTCCGCACATCCTACCTTCCAGAAAGTGGTCACTTTTCTGTTCAGAGAGTTGTTGCTATTCTTTTCTTCGATCTTCTGTTGAGTTTGTAGGTGTCCAGAATGGTTTGATCCCTATCCAGCTGAATTCCTGAGACCAGACAAAATCCAGTTCTCTTACTCCTCTGCCATCTTGCTCCGCCCCCTCACATGCCCTCTTTAATGCCCATCGATCTATGGGTCTCTCTCCCTCTTTTTTTTTTTTAGATTTATTTATTTGAGAGGGTGGGGAAGTCCAGGGGGAGAGAGAATCCTTAGGCAGACTCCCTGCTGAGTGTGAAGCTCAATTGCAGGGCTCAATCCCAGGGCCCTGAGATCATGACCTGAGTTGAAATCAAGTCAGACACTTAACTGACTGAGCCACCCAGACACCCCTATGGGTCTATTTTTGTTGCAGTACCATACTGTTTTGATCACCACAACTTTGTAATATAACTTGAAGTCTGGAATTGTTCCTCAAACTTTGCTTTTTCTTTCTTCCTTTTTTTTTTTATTATGTTAGTGACCATACAATACATCATTAGTTTTTGATGTAGTGTTCCATGATTCATTGTGTGTGTATAACACCCAGTGCTCCAAGCAATACATATTTTCTTTTTCAAGTTTTCTTTTGCTATTTGGGTTTTGTGGTTCCATACAAATTTTAGAATTGTTTGTTCTAGCTCTATGAAAAATGCTGTTGGTATTTTGATAGGGATTGCATTAAGTGTATAGATTGCTTTGGATCTTATAGGCATTTTAACAATATTTGTTCCAATTCATGAGCATGGAATGTTTTGCCATTTATTTGTGTCATCTTCAACTTCTTTCATCAGTGTTTTATAGTTTTCAGGGTACAGGCATTTGACCTCTTTGGTTAGGTTTATTCTTAGCTATCTTATTGTTTTGGGTGCAACTGTAAATGGGATTGTTTCCTCGATTTGTCTTTCTGCTGCTTTATTATTGGTGCATCCATCAATACATTTAAAAAATCATTCAACACAATCAAGTGTGATTTATTCCTGGGTTGCAAGGGTGGTTCAATATTTACAAATCAATAAATGTGATACATGGCATTAATAAAAGTAAGGATAAGAACCATGGAGTCATTTCAATAGATGCAGAAAAAGTATTTGACAAAGTACAACATGCATTCATGATAAAACCTTCAATAAAGTAGGGTTAGAGGGAATATACCTCAACATAATAAAGGCCATATATGAAAAACCCACAGCTAATACCATCCTCCATGGGGAAAAACTGAAAGCTTTTCCTCTACAGTCAGGAACAAGACAGGCATGTCCACTCTCTCCACTGTTATTTAACATAGTACTGGAAGTACTAGCCATAGCAATCGGACAACAAAAAGAAAAAAATAGGCATCCAAATTGGCAAGGAAGAAGTAAAATTTTTGCTATTTGCAAATGACATGATACTCTGTGGAAAACCTCAACGACTCCACCAAAAAACTGCCAGAAGTGATAAACAAATTCATTAAATTTGCAGGATACAAAAATTAATATACTGAAATATGTTGCATTTCTATTCATCAATAATGAAGCAGCAGAAAGATAAATTAACTATCTTTGTAGTAAAAATTCACATGGCATAAAATTTGCCATATTGATAATTTTTAAGTGTATAGTTTAGTGGCCTTAAGTATAGTCACATCGTTGGGCAAACATCAACACCTTCCATTTCCAGCACTCTTTTCATCTTGCAAAAATACAAGTCTTTAACTCATTAAACAATAACTTTTCACCCTTCCCTCCACCCAGCCCTTAGCAACCACCATTCTACTTTTTGTCTCTAAATACCTCCTATAAGTAGAATAATGCAGTACTTGTACTTTTGTGCCTGGCTTATTTCACTTAGCATTATGTCCTCAAGTTTCATCCATTTTTGTAGCATATGTCAAAATGTCCTTCTTTTTAAGAATGAATAATATTGGGCGCCTGGGTGGCTCAGTTGGTTAAGTGACTGCCTTCAGCTCGGGTCATGATCCTGGAGTCCCGGGATCGAGTCCCATGTCGGGCTCCCTGCTCAGCAGGGAGTCTGCCTCTCCCTCTGACCCTCTTCCCTCTCGTGCTCTCTATTTTCTCATTCTCTCTCTCTCAAATAAATAAAATCTTAAAAAAAAGAATGAATAATAATCCATTGTATGTACATAAAACATTTTATTTGTCCATTCATCCATCAATGCAATTTTGAAGGCCTTCCACCTTTTTACTCTTATGAATAATGCTGCTATAGGCATGAGTGTAAAAATATTTCTTTAAGACCTTGCCTTTAATGCTTTGGGGTGTCCATCCATAAGTAGAATTGATGGTAATACTATTTTTTTTAATTTTTAAGGAAACCATCAAGCTCTTTTCCATTACCAGCTGTACCATTTTACATTCCCACCAACAGTAGACAAGAGTTCCGATTTCCCTACAATGTCACTAACACTTCTTTTTTTTTTATGGTAGTGATCCTAATGGTTGTGAGGTGGTATCTTATAATTTTGACTTGTATTTCCCTAGTTAAGAGTGACATTGATCCTATTGTAATGTGCTGTCTGTCTATTTGTATATCTTCTTTGGAGAAACGATTATTCAAGTCCTTGCTCATTTTTTGGTTGGGCTGTTGTTTTAGCATTGTTGAGTTGTAGTAGTTAGTCATATATTGCGGATAAAGCATTGTATCAAACACAGTATTTGCAAATATTTTATCTCATTTTGTGGATTGCCTTTTCATTCTCTTGATTGTGTGCTCTGTGGCACAGGATTTTTAGGTTTGGTTGACAGAAAGCTGTACATATTTAATATGTACAACTTAATGAGTTTGAAGATAAATATATATCCATGAAACCATCATCACAATCTATATCATAAACATATATATCACCTCCAAAAGTTTACTCCTGTCCTTATTATTATTATATTGCTATTATTTGGGGATAATACTTAACATAAGATTTGCTCACTTAGTGGGCGCCGGGGTAGCTCAGATGGTTAAGTGTCTGCTTTTGGCTCAGGTAATGATCCCAGGGTCCTGGGATCGAGTCCCGCATCGGGCTCCCTGCTCCTTGGGAGCCTGCTTCTCCCTCTGCCTCTCTCTCTCTCTCTGTCTCTCATGAATAAATAAATAAAATCTTAAAAAAAGATCTGCTCTTTTAGCAATTTTTTAAGTATAGAATACAGTATTGTTTGCTATAGGCACTATGCTGTACAATAGGTTTCTAGAAGTTATTTATCTTACAAACTTAAAATTTCTACCTTTTGACTAACACCTTCCTGTTTCCTCCACAAAGCAGACCTGGGCAACTGTCATTTCACCTTCTGCTTTTATTACTTTGAATATTTTAGATTCTTTACATAATTAACAGCAAGTAGTTTTCTTTTTTTAATTTAAATTCAATTAGCCAACATATAGTAGTACATCATTAGTTTTTGGTGTAGTGTTCAATGATTTATTAGTTGTGTATAACACCCAGTGAACAAGTAGTATTTCTTCTGTGTTTATTTCAC
Organism: Callorhinus ursinus; assembly: GCF_003265705.2. Classification (NCBI taxonomy): domain Eukaryota; kingdom Metazoa; phylum Chordata; class Mammalia; order Carnivora; family Otariidae; genus Callorhinus; species Callorhinus ursinus. Next base: position 3,223,620 of record NW_027397128.1, read on the forward strand.
TTGGCATAATGTCCTCCAGTTTCATTCATGTTGTCACAAATGGCAGGATTTCCCTTTTTTTAAAGGCTGAATTATATATAAAAAATCTTCACAATGCCCATGCTATCTAAGTTTGCTTCTATGTTACCTTCTAGAGGTTTCATATTTTACACTTAATTCTGTGAGTTTATTTTTGTGAGGGTTGTAAAATCCATCTATATTCATTTCTCACATGTCAATGTCCATTTTTTCCAGCACTGTTGTTGAAAAGATATTTTGTTATTTTGATGCTATTGTAAATAGGATTTTTTCAACTTCCTTTTTAGACAATTTGTGGTCTACAGAAACACAACTGATTTTTGCATGTTGACATTTTTATCCTAAACCTTTCTGAATTTATTCATTAGAGCTAAAAGGTGTGTGTGTGTGCCTGTGTGTGTGGCATCTTTATGGTTTTCTACATATAAGATCATGTCCTCTGCAACCAGATAATTTTCTTCCTTCCTCTACAATTTGAACGCATTTTGTTTCTTTTTCTTCCTTAATTTATCTATCTAGAACTTCTAGTACTATGTTGAATATAAATAGCAAAAGTGAACATTCTTGTAATACTCCAGATATTAAGGGACAAGATTTTGGCTTTTAGTCATTGAGTGTAATGTTAGCTGTGAACATTTCATATATGGCTTTTGTTCTATTGAGGTGAGTTCCTTCTATACCTAGATTGTTGAGGTTTTTCTTTTTATCAATAAAAGAGTATACTTTTGTCAAATATATTTATGCATCTACTGAGATGATTATGTGATTTTTGTTCTTCATTCTTTTTTGTGGTGTATAACATTTATTGATTTTTATATGTTGAACCATCCTTGAATTACAAGGGTAAATCCCACTTGGTCATGGTGCATGACTCTTTAATGTGCTGTTGAGTTTGATTTTCTAATATTTTGTAGAGGATTTTTGCATCTATGGAATATCAGGGTTACTGGCATGTAGTTTTTTTGTTTTTTTGTTTTGTTTTTTGTTTTTTTTTTATTTGACAGAGAGAGAGAGAGAGCACAAGCAGAGGGAGAGGGAGAAGCTGGCTCCCCACTGAGCAGGGAGCCCGATGTGGGGCTCAATCCTGGGACCCCAGGATCATGACCTGAGCCAAAGGCAGACGCTCAACCAACTGAGCCACCCAGGTGCCCCACTGTAGGGCATGTAGTTTTATTTGTATTTTTGTATGGCTTTGGTATCAGGGTGATGCTGGCCTCATAAAATGAGTTTAGAAGTATCCCGTCTATATTTTATGAGTTTAAGGCTTGATATTACTTTTCTTTAAAAGTTAGGTAGAATTCACCAGTGGAGCCTAAGGTTGGTCTTTTCTTTGTTGAGAGGTTTTTGATTACTGTTTAAATCTCCTTTATTATTGGTCTCCTCAGATTTTCTATTTTTTCATGATTCAATCTTGGTATGTAGTATGTATCTAGGAATTTATCCATTTCTTTTGGTTTTTCCAATTTGTTGGCATATATTTTTTATTTTAGTCTCATGATCTTTTCTATTTCTTTCCTTTTTTTTTTAAAGAAAAGAGAGAATTAGCGAAAGAGAGCATGAGCAGGGAGGAGAGGGAGAAGCAGACTCCTTGTGAGCTGGGAACCCAACACAGGGCTATATCCCAGGACCCTGAGATCATGATCATCCAAAGGCAGATGCTCAACAGACAGAGCCACGCAAGCACCCCTCTTTTCTGTTTCTGAAGCATCAGTTGTAACATCTTTAATTTTTAACTTTATTTATTTTAGTTCTTTTTCCTTCTTGGTTAGTATAGTTAAAGATTTATCTTTTTTAAAAATTCAAGTATATTTGACATACAGTGTTATATTAGTTTCAGGTGTAAATGCAGTGATTCAATAACTACATTTTTCAGTGCCCATCAGGTAAGTGAATTCTTAATCCTCGTCACCTATTTCACTCATTCCCTCACCCACCTCCCCTCTGGCAACCACCAGTTTGTTTTCTGTATTTAAGAGTATGAGACCACATCTTCCTTATCCATTCATCTATCCATAGACTCTTGGGTTGCTTCCATATCTTGGCTATTGTAAGTAATGTTGCAATAAACGTTGAGACACGTATATCTTTTTGAAGTAGTGTTTTCCTATTCTTTTTGTAAATACCCAGTAGTGGAATTACTGGATCATATGGTAATTATATTTTTAATTTTTTAAGGAACTTCCATGCTGTTTTCCACTGTGGATGCACCAATTTACATTCCCACCAATATTGTACAAGAGTTTCTATTTCTCCAAATCCTTGTGAACACTTTTTATTTTTGTGTGTGTGTATTTGATTTTAGCCATTCTGACATATGTAAAGTGATATCTCATTGTGGTTTTAATTTGCATTTCCCTAATGGTTAGTGATGTTGAATATCTTGTCTTGTGTCTTTTGTCCATCTTTATGTCTTTTTTAAAAAAAATGTCTATTTGGGTCCTTTGCCCCATTTTTTAATTGGATTACTTGTTTTTTAAGTGTTGAATTGTGTGAGTTCTTTATATATTTCGGATATTAAACCCTTTATAGGGTTTATCACTTTTTATCTTTCAAGAAACCACAACTCTTAGTTTGTCAATTTTTCCATTGTTTTTCTTTTCTCTATTTTATTTATTTCTGCTGTAAGTATTATTATTTTCTTTGTTATGCTAATTTTGGGCTTAGTTTTTTTTCTTTTTCTAGTTCCTTGAGGTTTAAAATTGAGTTGTTTATCTTTCTCCATTTCAGTATAGTCATTTATCACTATAAACCGACTTCTTAGCACTGCTTTTGCTGTACCTATAAGTTTTGGTATGTTGTTTTTTGTATGTTTGATTTTGTTGTCTCAAGACATTTTCTAATTTCCCTTTAATTTCTACTTTGACCCAAAGAGTGTTAAAGACTATGTTGTTTATACAAAAAGAAAGAAAAAGAGAGATATTATTGTTTAATTTATTTAACAATAACAATAATGATAACAATTGTTTAATTTATTTTTAATTTCTACAAATTTGTGACATTCCCATTCTCCTTTTGTTACTGATTTGTAGTTTTATACCTTGGTGGTCAGGAAAGATACTTGGAATTATTTCAATTTTCCTTTTCTTTAATTTAGCCAATTAGCCAACATATATACATCATTAGTTTTAGATGTAGTGTTCAATGATTCATCAGTTGCATATAACACCCAGTGCTCATCGCATCATGTGCCCACCTTAATGCCCATCACCCAGTTACCCCATCCCCTACCTTCCCTTCCACGACCCTCAGTGTTTCTTAAGTGTCTGTTCATGACTTCTGCACACTTATTGACTAGATTATTTGTTTTTTGGGTGTTGGGCTTGAGAAGTTCTTTATAGATCTTGGATACCAGCCTTTTATTTGATAGATCATTTCAAATATCTTCTCCCATTCTGTCAGTTGTCTTTTGGTTTTGTTGACTGTTTCCTTTGCTGTGCAAAAGCTTTTCATTTTGATGAAGTCCAAATAGTTCATTTTTGCCTTTGTTTCCCTTGCCTTTAGAGACATGTCTTACAAGAAGTTGCTGTGGCTGAGGTCAAAGAGGTTATTGCCTGTGTTCTCCTCTAGGATTTTGATGGATTCCCCTCTCACATTTAGGTCTTTTATGCATTTTGAGTTTATCTTTGTGTATGGTGTAAGAGAATGGTCCAGTTTCATTCTTCTGCATGTGGCTGTCCAATTTTCCTAGCACTATTTATTAAAGAGAATGTTCTTTTTCCATTGGATAGTCTTTCCTCCTTTATCAAAGATTAGTTGACCATAGACTTGAGGGTCCATTTCTGGATTCTCTCTTCTTTTACATTGATATATATGTCTGTTTTTGTGCCAATACCATGCTATCTTGATGATCACAGCTTTGTAATATAGCTTGAAGTCAGGCATTGTGATGCCACCAGCTTTGGCTTTGTTTTTCAACATTTTCCTGGCTATTCAGGGTGTTTTCTGGTTCCATACAAATTTTAGAATTGTTTGTTCCAGGTCTATGAAGAATGTCGATGGTATTTTGATATGGATTGCATTGAATGTGTAGATTGCTCAGGATAGCATTGATTTTTCACAATGTTTATTCTTCCAATCCATGAGTATGGAATATTTTTCCATCTCTTTCTGTCTTCCTCAATTTCTTTCATAAGTGTTCTGTAGTTTCTAGAGTATAGATCCTTTACCTCTTTGGTTAGATTTATTCCTAGGTATCTTATGGTTTTTGGTGTAATTGTAAATGGAATCGATTCCTTAATTTCACTTTCTACAGTTACATTGTTAGTGTATAGAAAAGCAACTGATTTCTGTGCATTGATTTTATATACTGCCACATTGCTGAATTGCTGTATGAGTTCTAGTAATTTGGAGATGGAGTCTTTTGGGTTTTCCACATAAAGTATTATGTCATCTGTGAAGAGTGAGAGTTTGACTTCCTTGCCAATTTCAATGCTTTTTATTTATTTTTGTTGTCTGAATACTGATGATTTCAATTTTCTTTAAATTTGTTAAGGCTTGTTTTGTGACCCAACATGTGATCTTTCCTGGCAAAAGTTCTGTGTGTATTTGTGAGAAATATATATTCTGTTACATTGGATGGGATGTTCTGTTTATTTGTTGTTAGGGTACATTTGGTCTATAGTGTTGTTTAAGTCTGCTGTTTCTTTATTCATTTTCTGTCTGGATGAATTATTGAAAATATTGAAATTTCCTGCTATTATAATATTGTTATTTCTCCCTTCAGTTCTGTTAATATTTGCTTTAAACATTTAGGTGCTTTTATGTTAGGTGCATATAATTGTTATATCTTCCTCTTGAATTGACCCTTTTATTTTTATATAATGACATTTCTCTCCTGTGATTGTTTTTGACTTAGAGTGTATTTTGTCTGATATATGTATTGCCACCTCTACTTTTTTTTGGTGACTCTTTGAATGGACTATCTTTTTACATCCATTCACTTCTAGCCCATATATGTAATGTAAATCCAAACTGTATCTCTTTATAGACAGCATATTGTTGGATCTTGTGAGTTTTTTTTTTCAATTTAGACAGTCTACCTCATCTGATTGGTGAATTTAGTCTACTCATATTTAAAGTAATTATTGATAAGTAAGGTCTTATTATTTCCATTTTTTATTGTTTCCTCTGTCTTGGAAATCTTTTTTAATTCTCTTCCTCTCTTGCTATTTTCCTTTGTAATTTATTTTTTTGTGGTAATATATTTTGATTCTTTTCTCATTATCTTTTCTGATCTACTTCAGGCTTCTTTTGTGGTTACTATGAGATTTGCATAAAACTTAAAATTACAAAAATCTATTTTAAGCTGATAACAGCTTCAATTATATACAAATACTTTATACTTTTACTTCCCTCTCACTTTGTTGTTGATATCAGAATCTATTTTTTATTATGCATCCATTAACAAATTTTTGTGATTATAATTATTCTTAATACTTTTGTCTTTTAACTTTTATGGTCGGGTTAAACATGATCCATGCACCACCATTAGTATTATATTATTCTATATTTGATTATATAAATTTTTACCAGTGGAATTTGTACTTTTATATGTTTTCCTGTTACTGATTAGTGCCTTTTTGTTTCAGCTTAAAGAAGTCCCTTTAACATTTTTTGTAAGTCCGGTCTAGTGGTGATGAACTCTTTTAGCTTTTGCTTGTCTGAAAAACTCTATCTCTTCTTCAATTCCAAAGGACGATTTTACTGTGGAGAGTATTCTTCGTTGGCATGTTTTTCTCTTTCAGCATTTTAAAAATATCATGCCACTCTCTTCTGGTCTGAAAAATTTCTGCTGAAGAAAACTAACAGTCTTACAGGCTTCCCTGTATTAACAACTTGGTTTTCTCTTGTTGCTTTTAAGATTCTTTCCTTGTCTTTAACTTTTGATAATTTAATTATATGATGTCTTGGTAGGGGCTCTGAGTTCATCTTATTTGGAACTTTCTGGGATTCCTGAATCTGGGTGGTGGTGGTTTGTTGCTGTTGTTGTTGTTGTTACCACAGGTTAGGGAAGTTTTCAGCCATTATTCTTTCAAATACATTTTCTGCCCCATTTTCTTTCTCTTTTCTTTCTGGTACCCCTGGAATGCAAATGTTGTCTACTTGATATTGTCCCATAATCTCCTATGTTATCTTGTTATCTTCACTCTTTTTCATTTTGTTTCTTTTTTCTTCTCTGCTGGGTAAGTTCCTCTACTCTGTCTTCAGAGTACACTTACTCATTCTTCTGCTCCATTTAATCTGCTGTTGAAAGCTTCTATTGTATTTTTCGGTGTATTCTTCAGTTCTGTGATTTCTGTTTGGAATTTTTCTTATATATTTTATCTCTGTTGAAATTCTCACTTTGTTCATGCATTATTGTCCTGAGTTTATGAGCATCTTTATGATTGGTATTTTGAACTTATCAGGTGAATCATCTAGTTCTTTTTAATTAATATCTTTTTCTGAGGTTTTATCTTCTTGTTTCATTTGAAACATTCTTCAGTTGTTTTTTGTTTGTTTGTTTGTTTTTTCCTAGACAGTCTGTGTGGATTTCTATGTATTCAATAAATCAGCTACCTCTCCCACTTTTGAGGAAATGACCTTGTGTAAGACATCAACTGTATATTAGATATTAGTTTTCTTTCAAACATTTGGGATTGTCCAAGCTTCTTTGTTTATTCTCAGTGGATCTCAGTAGTTGGGGGTATGCCAAGACCTATAAATGTCCCAAAGGGGAGGATCACAGTCAGCACCTAGATTCAGGCTGAATGGAAACTAGACCCTTAATCAGCAGGTTTTAATATATGTAAATATACCTCTTTTGGGGGAAGACTGAGAAATTGGCATTTCTGTCTACTTCTCTTATACTGGGCTATGGGGGTTGATACAAATTGTTTCTTTTTTTTTTTTGCCACCATTCATTTATCCCAATGGAATAAAAAGGTCCACTACCCACAGAAGGCAAGCTATCAAAAATGTGTCCTCTGGGAACCATCTACAAAACCAGGGTTCCAGAAATGTGCACAAGCTCCTTTCCAGGAAATACTAGCATCCTGGAGTGAGGCAGAGGGAGATTATGAAGATGGGGCCCACTGGCCTCTATAGTCTTTGAAGAATATTACAGTAGGCCTGTAGATGTTTGTTAAATTAAAAGTCTGCCTCTAGCTTTGAATCTTTAAAATAAGCAAAAGTTCTCTTTCACAGAAAGACGGGAGGTCAAGTCTGTTCTCTGTGTGCTATGCCCTGGGAGATATCTGGTTAATAACTAGTTATGTTTGTTACGGTCCTATGGGTCCTGTGAACATAAATCTTGCTTGCTACAAGAGTCATTTGATCAAGGCAGTAGCCAAAAAAAAAAAATAGAAACTAGACGTGAGTACAACCTCCTTTTTAGGAGATACTGGTGACCTGGATTAAGGTAGAAGTAGAATGCAAAGATGGTCCCTTCCAACCTCAACAGTCTTTGGAAGAAAGTATTTCAGTAAGACCCTAGATGTGTATTAAATTAGATTCCTGCACCTCAGGATGAAGTTTAAAATAAGCAGATAAGTCTCTTTCACAGAAACTCTGGTTGTTTCAGTTGTCTGCCTCTCTGCTAGGCCATAGGGTATATCCACAGTGAGTCCAAGTGAGCACTTTAAGAACTCTTTCTCAGTTCATCAGTTCCTTGTGAACACAAGGCTCACTGCTTTTCAAAGGTAGAAGTTTTGGGGGCTCATCTCTCAGGTGTAGGTCTTAAAAGTTGGGGTACTGTATGTGGTTTTCAAACTTTTCCCTCTTCAGGGAGAAGCTTGGGGTATTGAGATTCCTTCCAATTATGGGTTGCCACATTGGGGGGTGGGATTTGTGAGGAGATTGTCTCAGGTTCTCTTCCTGTTTTAATGCATGATTTTTTTTATTCACCAGATGTGTAGGAGTCACTTGGCTAGTTTTCTGTTTCTTTCAGAGAATTTTCTTTCCATATATAATTGTAGATTTAGTGTGTCTGAAGGAGCAAGTGAGTTCAAGATTTTCCTATGCTGCCATCTTGAACCAGAACTCTCTTTCCTTCATTTTAAAGGACAGTTTTGCTGGATATAGTATTCTTGGTTGATTTTTTTTTCTTTGAGCAGTTTGAATATATTATCCCACTCTTTACTGATGCAAGGTTTCTGCCGATAAATCCACTGATAGTTTTATGGTCTTTTCCTTGCACGTGATGAGTAGCTTTTCCCTTGCTGTTTTCAACATTTTCTCTTTATCTTGACTTTTGACAATTTAATTATAATGTATCTGTAGAATTCTTTTTTTTATTTTTTTAAAGATTTTATTTATTTTATTTGAGAGAGACAATGAGAGAGAGAAAGCACATGAGAGGGATGAGGGTCAGAGGGAGAAGCAGACACCCTGCTGAGCAGGGAGCCCAATGCGGGACTCGATCCCGGAACTCCAGGATCATGACCTGAACTGAAGGCAGTCGTTTAACCAACTGAGCCACCCAGGCGCCCTAGAATTCTTTAGGTTTAATGTATTTGGGATTTTTTGGACATCATAAATCTGGATTTCCATTTTCCTCCTCAGACTTGAAAAGCTTTCTGCCATTATTTCTTTCAATAAGCTTTCTGATCCTTTCTTTTTCTCATCTTCTGGTTCCCCAATAATGTGTATATTCGTGTCTTTAAGGTGTCCTGTATGTTCTGTAGGTTTTCTTCACTCTTTTTAATTACTTTTTTCTCTTTTTGTTCCTCTGACTGTATAATTTAAAATGACCTGTGTTCAAGTCCACTGATTTTTTTCTTCTACTCCATTACATTTGTTACGAAATTTTCTATAGAATTTTTCCGTTCAGTTATTGTATTCTTCTGCTCCAGAATTTCTGTTTGATTTTTAAAAAGATTTTATTTATTTATTTGAGAGAGAGCATGAGTGGGGTGAAGGACAGAGGGAGAAGCAGACATCCTGCTGAACAGGGAGCCCAATGTGGGACTCCATCCCAGGACCCTGAGATAATGACCTGAGCCAAAGAAAGATGCTTAACTCACTGAGCCACCCAGATGCCCCAATCTGTTTGATTTTTTTTAATGGTTTCTATGTCTTTGTTGAGCTTCTCAATTTGTTCATGTACAGTTTTTCTGATTTTGCTTAGTTGTCTATCTGTGTTCTCTTATAGTTCATTGAGTTTCCTAAATAGGATTGTTTTGAATTATTTGTCAGGCAGTTGAATTAATATCAAGTGGATTGGCTTGGTTCAAGTATCTATAAGCAGACCTGCTGCCCCAGTACTCATGTAGTCATGTCTGGTGTCAGTGTCCACAGGCAGGCAAATCTAGTCCCAAGTTGCATGAATAAGCTTGTCCTTTCTTTACTTCATGGAGAACTTTCTGGGAAAGGGAATTTCTCTCAGCACTTTCCTGTACAGGGTTGGGGGAGGAGTAATGTAGGTGAGGTGAAACTGTACTTCTTACCTTTTTCACTGTACCTTTTCTTGTTTCTGTGTTCTGTGGGGTTGCTGTATCCTCTCAGGTGGATTCTGGAGTTCACACAAAGGTATTTGCATTGGTGGATGGTTCTTAAACTGGTGTTTTGTGGATGTACAATAGCAATTATCTTGTGTTCCTCTATCTTGCTGCATTGCTAACTTCACATAAAATTTTTAAATTTTGATGTAGTCCAATTTAGTCTACTATTTTTTCTTCTGTTATCTGTGTTTTCATTGTCATATCCAAGAAACCATTGCCAAATCCAGTGTCAAGAAGCTTTTCTGTTATGTTTTCTTCTAAGAGTTTTAGAGTATTTGTTTTTACATTGAGATATTTGACCCATTTTAGTTTTAATTTTTGTATATCGTGAAAAATAAAGATACAATTACATTGTTTTTCATGTGGATATCCAGTTTTCCCAGCGCCATTTTAAAAAAACATTATTTCCCCTAACACTCTTATTGAACATAATTTGTTTATATATACAAGTGTTGGTTTCTGAGGTCTTTATTTTATTCCACTGGTCTAAATGCATGATTTTCTGTCAGTCTACACTGTTTTAATTACTGTAGCTTTTTGGTAAGTTTTGAAATCAGAAAGTGTGAGACCTTTAACTTTATTCCCATGGCACTACTTGGCATAGGCATGACAACTTTGTTCCCATTGCAAAGGCAATTTTGTTCTTTTCAATATTGTTTTGCCTACTTGGGGCCCTTGAGAGTCTATATGAATTTGAGGGTGATATCTTCTATTATTGCAAGATTAGTATTGGAATTTTGGTAAGGATTACATTGAATCTATAAATCACTTTGGGTAGTATTGACATCTTAACAATGTTAAGTCTTCCAATCCATGAGTATGAATGTATTTCCTTTTTCTGTTGTGTTTTTAATATACTTCAGGAACATTTTGTAGTTTTCACTTCCTTGGTTAAAGTTATTCCTATTTTATTCTTGTTGATGTTTAGCTACTTTTTCGATGTTTAGCTACTTTTTAAAGTTGAAAAAATTGAGACTCAGAGAGGCTAAGTAATAGTTATACAGTTAATAGAAGGGTGAACTGGGCTTTAAACCCAGATCTATTTGGCTCTAGAGGTTACATACTTCATATTATATTATATTGTTTTTCTTGAGCCCATGAATACTTACTATTCATACATTCCACATGCAAGAACCTGTTAGACTGTTTTTAAATGGAAGAAGGTCCAATATAAAATTACATCAGTATCATCCTCACCAAAATGTGAGGTGATTCAGGAGTTAAAATTTGGTATAGCTAAGGGACGCCTACATGGGGTTGCTAGCTTTGTTTTCTTCAATAGCTACTATGGACACTCATGATTTCATACTTATGCCAAGTAGTGCCATGGGAAGAAAAAAGGGGGTAAACAAGTCAATACTGAGGATCAGGGAGGGTTTCACAGGAAAATTACTAAATGGATTGTCTCAAAGTATGAGTAGTAAGTCATCATGCAGAAAAAAATGTATAAAGGCTTTCCATGAAGAAAGAACAGCTTATCTAAGGACATAGAAGACTGAAACAAGCCATAGGATCTGTGAGTAGTTCAGTGGGTTGCAATTCCAATTTCAAGTAAGAGGAGTAACAGATAAGACTAAGAAAGTGAGTAGAAGCCAGATTGTGAACAGAAGCTAGGAAAATTGGACTTGAGAAAGCAACAGAATTAATAAGCATAGGAGTTATTTGATTGTGTAAAAAAGCTAACATTAGATATATCTTAAGAATATTCATCTCAAACAGCATGTTTGAGGGAAGGAGCAAGTTGGCGGATGAGTAGGGGACCCCATTTCAACTGGTCCCCTTAATATAGCTAGATACCTACCAAACCATTTTGAACACCCACGAAATCTGCCTGAGATGTAAGAATATATATCTGTATCTCTACAAGCAGAAAAGTGACTGCTTTTTGCAAGATAGGACGTGTGGAGTCATGAATATGTGGGGAGATATCAGAAGATAAACAGAAGGGGGAGGGAGCCTCCATAAGCTGGCTCCTGAAAAGTGATATGACACCGGAGCACAAAATTGGAACCCTTATATATCTGCTCTAGGGAATGACATCCCTCTCTGAAAGGGGCTTTGGAAAAGAAAAGGCAGAATTCAAGTAGGGCATTGTGGTCTCCAGATACAAGGAGCCACGAATTGAAAAGGGGTCTCTGAACCAATAGAGTACACGAGAAGTGGAGCCAGGAAGCATGTTATGGTCAGTGAGCCCAGAAACGGACTTTCAGCTCCTATCACCAAAAACCTTGAGCTGACCCAGTCGATAATTGCTCTTCTCTTGGGCAGCCTGAAAAGACCTGGAACCTGCGCCCCCAGTGGGACAAAAAATTGCAAAGTGGTAGCCGCCCAGAAAGGGCTTTACAGCAGCATTGAGACATGATCCAGGAGCTTTGGGTGTGCGTGCAAGCTCACACCTGCTCGTGGTTGTAGAATCACAGAGGGCAGTGGCACTTCTGGGCCCCTGGGACTACCTCTGAGAGAGCTGCTGTGGGAGGCTGTGGTTTTTGGTGGGGCATGCAGAAATGGAGACTGTTTGTTCTAGAGCATTTGTTAAAGGGCAGACTGTGAATTTTCTGCTCTGGACCAGAGGTTTATCTGTGGCCATTTTTTCTCTAAATCCACTGAAGAGGAGCAGAAAGCCTCCAGGGAACAAAAGCCACAGAGAAGACCATTTTCCACTGAGCCCGTCCCCCTGATAGGGGGTGAGGTAACTCCCCACTGACAGGGTTACCTGAAGAACAGTGTGGCAGGCCCCACCCCCAGATGAAAGACTGGAAGAACAGGTGGGATGACAACACCATGGATCCCATAAGACTGTAAAATCCCAACACCAGGGGAAAGTTATATATTGAGCTCCAGGAGTGTCCTCATGACTTGTTTCTTTTTCAGATAAAATTCTCATTTTCATTTTTTTGTTTCCATTTCTTATGTTTTTTTCTCCATTTGTTTTTTTATTTTTACCTTCTCATTTCAACTACACGTTTATTATACCAACTTATATTTTACAGTCACTTTTTAACTTGTATTTTCTCACCCCTTTATTCCTTTTTATAGATATAAGCTTTATTGTAGTCCTTTTTTCACTATTCAATTTTACCTTTATATATATATACAAGTTTTAATTTCCTTATAATGTTGGGACATAGTGTCCTCTAACACACAGTCCAAAATACACCCAGGAACAACTGAAACACCATGTTTTATCCACACTGAGAGATTATACCTCTGTTCCCTTCCCTACTTTTTAAAAGAAATTTAATTTTTAAAATGTTATTCTTGCATTTCATTTTGGCTTTGTTCTTTTTTGGTGATGGCTTCAGATCCCTCTAAATTTTGCTACGGTGCATCTTGCTTGGGTCATGGTTAATATTTTGGACTCTGCTCATTCACTCAGCCATCCCTCGACAGAATGACTAAAAGGAGGAATACTCAACAAAGAAAAGAAACAGAGGCAATGTCCTCTGCCACAAAACTAATGTATATGGATATAAGCAAGATGTCAGGGATAGAATTCGGGATAGCAGTCATAAAGTTAATAGCTAGGCTTGCAAAAAAGCATTAGTGACAATATAGAATCTCTAAGAGCAGAAATGAGATCTAATCAGGCCGAACTAAAAAATGTTCTGAATGAGATACAGTCTAAACTGGAAAGCCAGGGTAGATGAGGCAGAAGAGAGAATTAGTGATCTAGAAGATAAGCTCATAGAAAGGAAGGAAGCTGAGGAAAACATAAGCTGCTAGTAGCACATGAGAAAAGGTTTGGAGAGATTAATGATACCATGAAACGTTCCAATATCAGAATTATTGGGATACCCAACAGGGTGGAGAGAGAAAGCAGGGCTAGAAGATATATATCAGCAAATTATAGCTGAGAACGTCCTTGATTTGGGGAAGGAAATGAACATTCCAGGCCAAGAGGCAGAGAGGACCCCTCCCAAAACCAACAAAAAAATAGATCAAGACCCGAACATATAATAGTGAAGCTTGCAAATTTTATAGCCAAGGAAATAATCCTGAGAATAGCCAGGGAGAGGAGGTTCCTTACATATGGAGGGAGGAACATCAGAATAACAGCAGACTTGTCCACAGAAATCTGGTAAGCCAGAAAGGACTGGCAAGAAATATTCAGTGTAGTAAATGAAAAGAACATAAAACCAAGAATACTTTATCCAGCAATGCTGTCATTCAGAATGGATGGAGAGATAAAGAGCTTTCAAGACAGGCTGAAATTGAAAGAATATGCCACCACCAAGCCAGCCCTGCAAGAAATATTAAGGGGGATTCTGTAAGTGAAGAAAGACCCCAGAATAATATAGACCAGAAATTAACAAAGGCAATATATAGAAACAAGGACTTTACAGGCAATAGATTGGCAGTGAATTCATATCTTTCAATAGTTACTCTGAATGTAAATGGGATGAACGCTTCTATCAAAAGACACAGGGTTTCAGATTGGATAAAAAAGCAGGACGCATCCATATGCTGTCTACAAGAGACTCATTTTGAACCTAAAGACACCTCCAGATTGAAAGTGAAGGGATGGAGAACCATTTAACATGCTAATGGACCTAAAAAGAAAGTGAGGGTAGCAATCCTCATATCAGATAGATTAGATTTTAAAACAAAGACCATAGTAAGAGATGTAGAGGGACACTACATCATACTTAAAGGGTCTATCCTGCAAGAAGATCTAACAATTGTAAATATCTACGCCCCCAACATGGGAGCTGCCAATTATATAAACTAATTAATAACCAAAATGAAGAAACAAATTGATAATAATACATTAATAGGAGTAGACTTCAATATTCCACTCATAGCAAGGGACAAATCATCTAAGCAGAAGTTCAACAAAGAAACAAGAGCTTTGATTTATGCATTGGACCAGATGGGCTTCATAGATATATACAGAACATTTCATCCTAAAACAACAGAATACTCATTCTTCTCGAGTGCACACGGAATTGTCTCCAGAATAGACCACATACTGGGTCACAAATCAGGTCTCAACTGATACCAAAAGACTGAGATTATTCCCTCCATATTTTCAGACCACAATGCTTTGACACTGGAACTCAATAACTAGAAGAAATTTGGAAGGAACTCAAATACTTGGACGTTAAAGAACATCATGCTACAGAATGATCAGGTCAGGGGCACCAGGGTGGATCAGTCGGTTAAGCATCTGCCTTCAGCTCAGGTCATGATTCCAGGGTCCTGGGATCAAGTCCCGCATCAGGCTCCCTGCTCAGCAGAGAGCCTGCTTCTCCCTCTCCCTCTGCCTGCCCCTCTGCCTATTTGTCCTCTCTCTCCATCTCACTGTTGAATAAATTAATTAATTAATTAATTAATTAATTAATAAAATCTTTAAAAAAAGAATGATTGGGTCAACCAGGAAATTAAAGAAGAATTTAAACAATTCATTAAAACTAATGAGAATGAAAAACCATTGGTCCAAAAGCTATGGGATACTGCAAAGGTGGTCCTAAGAGGGAAATACATAGCCATCCAAGCCTCTCTCAAAAAATTAGAAAAATCCCAAATGCACAAGCTAACCTTACACCTTAACGATCTGGAGAAAGAAAAGCAAATAAAGCCTAAACCAAGCAGGAAAAGAGAAATTATAAAGATTAGAGCAGAAATCAATGAAATGGAAACCAAAAAAACAGTGGAACAGATCAATGGAACTAGAATCTGGTTTTTTGAAAGAGTTAATAACATCAATAAACTTTTGGCCAGACTTATCCAAAAGAAAAGGGAAAAGACCCAAATCAATAAAATCATGACTGAAAGGGGAGAGATCATGAATAACACCGAGAGTATAGAAAGAATTATTAGAAATTATTACCAGCAACTATAGACCAATAAATTAAACAACGTGGAAGAAATGGATGCCTTCCGGCAAACTTATAAACTACCAAGACTGAAACAGGAAGGAATAGACAATCAAAATAGACCAATAACCAGTAACAAAATTGAAGCAGTAATCAAAAAGCTCCCCAAAACAAGAGTCTGGGGCCAGATTGCTTCCTAGGGGAATACTACCAAACATTTAAAGAGGAAATAATACCCATTCTACTGTTATTTCAAAAAATAAAAATGGAAGGAAAATTTCCAAACTTGTTCCATGAGGCTGGCATTACCCTGATCCCAAAACCAGACAAAGGCCCCACCAGAATGAAGAATTACAGACCAATATCCTTGATGAACATGGATGCCAAAATACTCAACAAGATCCTAGTTAATAGGATCCAATAGTACATTAAAAGGATTATTCCCCATGACCAGGTCGGATTTATTCCTGGGGTGCAAGGGTGTTTAAACATTTGGAAATCAATCAACATAATAGAGCATATTAACAAAAAAAGAGACAAGAAACATATGATCCTCTCAAATGATGCAGAAAAAGCATTTGACAAAAGAGAGCATCTTTTCTTGATTAAAACTCTTCAAAGTATAGGGATAGAGGAAACATACCACAATATCATAAAGGCCATCTATCAAAAGCCCAAAGAGAATGTCATTCTCAAAGGGGAAAAACTGAGTTTTTTCCCTAAGTTCAGGAACACAACAGGGATGCCCACTGTCTTCATTATTGTTCAACATAGTACTGGAATCGCAGCCTCAGCTTTCAGACAACAAAAAGAAATAAAAGGCATTCAAGGGGCGCTTGGGTGACTCAGTCATTAAGCATCTTCCTTCAGCTAAGGTCATGATCCCAGGTCCTGGGATTGAGCCCCATATTGGGCTCCCTGCTCAACAGGAAGCCTGCTTCTCACTCTCCCACTCCTCCTGCTTGTGTTCCCTCTCCTACTGTCTCACCCTCTGTCAAATAAATAAATAAAATCTTTTAATAAGGCATTTGAATTGGCAAAGAAGAAATCAAACTCTCTCTATTTGCAAATGACATGATATTTCATGTGGAAAACCCAAGACTTCACCCCAAAATTACTAGACTCATACAGCAATTCAGCAACATGGCAGGATACAAAAATCAATGCACAGAAATCAGTTGCATTTCTATACACTAACAGTTTGTAACTAAAGAAAGAAATTAAGGAATCAATTCATTTTACAATAGCTCAAAAACCCATGAGATACCTAGGAATAAGCCTAACCAAAGAGGTAAAGGATCTACACTCCAAAAACTACAAAACACTTATGAAAGCAATGGAGGAAGACACAAAGAGTTGGAAAAACAGTCCATGTTCATGGATTGGAAGAATAAACATTGTTACAATGTCTATGCTGCCAAGAACAATTTACACTTTCAATGCAATCCCTTTCAAAATAGCACTGACATTTTTCACAGGGCTGTAACAAACAATCCTAAAATTTGTATGGAACCAGAAAAGACCCTGAATCACCAGGGGATTGTTGAAAAAGAAAACAGGAGCTGAAGGCATTACAATTCCTGACTTCAAGCTCTATTACAAAGTTGTGATCATCAAGACAACATGGTATTGGCACAAAAACAGGCATATATGTCAATGGAACAGAATAGAAAACCCAGAAATGGACCTTCAACTTTATGGTCAACTAATCTTTGACAAATAAGGAAAGAATATCCAATGGAAAAAAGACAGTCTCTTCAATAACTGGTGCTGGGAAAACTGGACAGCTACATATAGAAGAATGAAACTGGACCATTCCCTTGCACCATACACAGAGATAAACTCAAAGTAGATGAAAGATCTCAGTGTGAGACAGGAATCCATCAACATCCTAGAGGAGACATAAGCAATAACCTCTTTCATATTGGCCGCAGCAACTTCTTTCAAGACACGTCTCTAAAGGTAAGAGAAACTAAAACAAAAATGAATTATTGGGACTTCTTCAAGATAAAAACTTCTACAAAGCAAACAGTCAATAAAACTAAGAGGCACCCCATGGAATGGGAGGAGATATTTGCAAATGACATTACGGATAAAGGACTGGTATCCAGAGCTATAAAAAAGTTATCAAACTCAACACCCAAAAAACAAATTATCAAGTCAAGAAATGGGCAGAAAATGTGAACAGACACTTCTCCAAAGAGGACATACAAATGGTCAACAGACAAAGGAAAAAAATGTTCATCATCACTAGCCAGCAGGGAAATACAAATCAAACCAAATGAGATACCACCTTACACCAGTCAGAATGGCTAAAATTAACAGCACAGGAAATAACAAATGTTGGCGAGGATGTGGAGGAAAGGGAACCCTCCTACACTGTTGTTGGGAATCCAAGCTGGTATAGCCACTCCAGAAGAGTATGGAGGTTCCTCAAAAAGTAAAAAATAGAGCTCTCCTATGACCTAGTAATCGCACTACAAGGTATTTACACCAAAGATACAGACATAGTGAAAAGAAGGGGCACCTGCACCCCAATGTTCATAGCAGCATTGTCCACAATAGCCAAACTGTGAAAGCAGCCAACATGTCTTTCAACAGAAGAATGGATAAAGAAGATGTGGTTTATATGTAAAATGGGATATTACTCAGCCATCAGAAAGGATGAATACCTACCATTTGCATCAACATGGTTAGAACTGGAGGGGATTATGCTAAGTGAAATAAGTCAAGCAGAGAAAGACAATTATCATATGGTTTTACTCATATGTGGAACATAGGGAATAGTGTGGAGGACCATAGGGGAAGGGAGGGAAAACTTAATGGGAAGAAATCAGAGAGGGAGACAAACCATGAGAGACTCTGGACTCCAGGAAACAAACTGAAGGTTACAGAAGGGAGGAGGGTGAGGGAATGAGGTAGCTGGGTGATAGGTATTAAGGAGGTCATGTGTTTTGATGAGCACTGGATGTTATACACAACTAATAACTCGAACACCATATCAAAAACTAATTATGTACTGTATGGTGACATAACATAAAAAAAACTAATGATGTACTATATGTTGGTTGAATTAACATATTTAAAAAAGTAATGATGAAACAAAATAGAAAAAAATAAATACAGAGCACTTGTTTTAATAAAAAAAAAGAATATTCTTCCTCTCTGGGTTAATTTTGAAATCTCTCTACATTATTTTTTCATAGTCATAGTAAGCCAGTGATTGGTAGTAAACATTAAGATGAAATAGTTTAGTTCTGCTACAGAATGATTTAAAGGCAAGTATAGATTCTTCCATCTTAAATATTTTGAAGAACTAGGTAATATTTCTGAAAAAAATAGATTCTTTTACAAGGGATCAAATAAGAGAACCTATAGTTTTGTTTTGTTTTGTTTTGTTTTGTTTTTTCATTTGACTTATGACCTATTCCTATTTCTGCTAGGGAAACATAAGAGAATTGTGGATGGGAATATTTGGAATTATTTTGCCCTGTTCCTTGATCTTATCACTTGCCTATAGGCAGAAAAATGTGTTTCAGGCTTAGTCACTACCATATCTCTTCTTAGAAGCCCCATAGAGATAAAGAGGTAATTGGAGGTGTACATTCTGTTCCTTAGAAAAAGCCACATCCATGTAATGCAATATTTATGCTCTGTATATAAGAGGAGGTACTGATGCTTTGTGTGCAATGTGAGTACCATATCCAGGATGTGAGCACTGAGTCCTGTTTGTAGCTTGCTACCCAGTGTAACCTCTTTTATGTGAGAAATTCTCCTAATCCTTCAGGAATTTTCCCATTTTACTTCTTCCCAATCTCCATTGTGGGAGTCAGGAAGTAGCTTTACATGTAACCCCTACTGTCATATTTTGTCTTTCAGCATGTTGTCATGGCAATCTTCCATCTTCCATAGTGACCACCTATTACCTTGAAGAAAGAAGCTGACTGTAGCCTTTTGATTTTTTCACTTAAGTTTGGCTTTATTTACAAAGGCTCCCACTTTCTGCCTGCTTATTTATGGCAAGGGCCCATGAGCTAAAAGAAAGGAAGAGAATGGCAGAAAGATTTCCCCTGGTTTTCAGGAGTATTTGGCATTGTACGTTCCACCTACTGCCAAGTCTCTTTTAAGAGCCACCAAGAGTATCCTGAACAAGAATGTAAATGACCTTTTTGTTCTGGGGATTTTCTGATAAATCAGGGGCAACCCACTCTCTATGTCTCATGCCAATTACTGCAGGAGAATGAGGGCTGGCTCATAGCCAGGCATTCTCTCCTCTGGGGTACAGGAGGATGCCTCCAGTCACAGAATAACTTGCTCAGTGGCAGCAACCTACAGTTGCACTTGCAAAACTTTGGGATTTCCTGAAATATTTTTCCTTAAGGCTAAGTTCTCCAGAGGGATCTTTAAGGTATGAATTATTTTAGGGGAATATTAAGAATACAAAAATCAAAGTTTTTTCAACTATCTTTGTAGGAGATATGTTGACAGGAAACCACATTTTCTAAGAGAAAAAAATATAGGAAAAGTGATCTGGACAGAGGTCATAATGTAGTTCTGTCTATTTAGCTAAGAACTCATTGTTTCAGACTGATTTTCTCCTAGAATCATATATATTCATCTCAGGCTTAAAAGTAAATACCATTCTCCTCTTGCCCAACTCTTTGTAGGTCCCAATCTCCTTTTGAGAATATTTGCCTAAATGCCTTCTAGCTTCTGGGTGTTCATTTCCAGTAACTGTAAACTCATTATTTTTTGAGAAGTCCATTCTATGTCTAGATAACTCTGATTGTCAGAAAATTCTTATTTTGAGTTGAAATCCACCTCTGTGTGTAGCTCCCACCATGGGTGCTAGTTCTGACTTTGGAAAAACTTGTTTTTACATCTATTTGTCTACTCTGTCTACTCTGTCTTCCCTGGCCAAACCCTCTATTTTCTTGTCTCCAGGTTAAAAAAAAAACTTACTTTTCCAACTATTTCTCAAGGGAATGTTTCTTCCTCTTTTCTCAGCAGACAGGTGCCAGCCACATTGCCATATTAAGCCATCACATCACATTCCTATGGAAGTCATAAAACCTGCTCAGTCTTTTTCAATCATGCCCTTGTTCTAGGTCTCATCCCCCATTTATCTCTGTCCTTTCCCTTAATATCCAAAAGGGAGCCTCCTCTGTCCCTGGACCTTATTTTTACCTCCTTATTCTGTTTTTATTTTTTTATCTTCACTCAGAAGATGGCTATCTTCAAAGGCTTGCACACTCAGTACTTCCATGGAGCCCTTTCTATTTTCTTTCTCTTTTGCCAGGTCAGAGGAAGTCAGTCTTTCTTTTTTCTCTAGCCTCAGTATCCAACCATAAAATCACCACAGTTCCTTGGTCACTCATCTACTTAAACTTATTCACTTTTGGGCTGGGCTAAAGCTGGGGGCTTGAGCCAGGTAGGAAGTCACAAGAGTTTCTGAGGACCAAACATAGATGATTTTTACCACATATGTTAAGAACTAGGGTCAGGTGGGTTTCCTTCTGAGAACAGCTAAGACTCAGCCCAAAGCTTCTCATGGGGAGAGCAGGTGGAAGCTGAGGAAAGTTTTTTGAAGAAAATCCACTTCCTGGAAAGAATCTCATCTTTCTGTGCCTTGAGCATAGATGTCAACCTCTTCCATATGTGGCATGTTTTTTTTTTCAGTTTCCAAAGAACATTCTCACCAATTATTTCATCTGAAAAGAGTACACACCACTGTTCATTGTCTCAATTTTACAGATACAGAAACTGGAACTCAGAGATGTGGAGGGACTCACCCAAAGTCACACAGTAAGTTAATGTGACCTTATTAGGTGGCAAGGCCTGCGAAATAGATGGAAGCAGAGTAACTCTTTGGAATAAGCTACTAGTGAGAAGAGAAAGAAGGAAATTATTTGTTTTGGTTCTACCATGAAAATAGTATAAGCTCCAGCCAGCACTTTAGATCAAAATACAAATAAGTGCAACAACCTAGCTGGATCTAGAGGGTATAATGTTAAGTGAAATAAGTCACTCAGAGAAAAACAGATACCATGTGATTTTACTCATGTGTAGAATTTAAGAAACAGAACAAATGAACAAAGAAAAAAAAAGCAAACAAAAAAATAAACTCTTTTTTTAAAGTTTTTATTTAAATTCCAGTTAGTTAACATACAGTGTAATATTAGTTTCAGGTGTACAATTTAGTGATTTAACCACTTCCATACAATGCCCAGTCCTCATCACAGGTGCACTCTTAAATCCCCATCATCTATTTAATCGACCCCCCCCACCAACCCCCTTTTGGTAAAAATCAGTTTGTTCTTTATAGTTGAGTCTGTTTCTTGGTTTGCCTCTCTTTTTTAAAACTTATGATAATTTGATTTGTTTCTTAAATTCTACATATGAGTGAAATCATATGGTATTTGTCTTTCTCTGACAGACTCTTAGAGAACAAATTGGTGGTTTCCAGAGAGGAGGCGGGTGGGGGAATGGGTGAAATAGGTGATGAAGATTAGGGCGTGCACTTATCATGATAAGCACTGAGAATGTATAGAATTGTTGAATCATTATATTGTGCACCCTAAACTAATATAACACTGTATGTTAATTATATTTGAATAAAAAAGTAAAAGGTCTGAACAGAATGCACATTTTAAAATATCAATAATACCTCATCTCTGAGTCCCATGGTTTATGAACTTTGCTAGAGAAGACTCAATCTGACAGCTTGAAGTTCAGACATTGTTAGAAACAATATCTCCTATTCCTTTAAGGCTAGGACATCAACAACTAGAATCCTCTTTAAGAAACTGAATAGTCAGGGCACCTGGGTGGCTCAGTTGGTCAAGTGTCAGACTCTTGGTTTCAGCTCAGGCCTTGATATCAGGGCTGTGGGATCATGCCCCGTGTCAGGCTCTACTCTCAGTGCTGAGTCTGCTTGAGATTCTTTACCCACCCTCTCCCTCCCTTCACTCATGTGTGCTCTCTCTCTCTCTCTCTCTCTCTCTCTCTCTTGCTCTCAAATAAATAAATAAAATCATTTTTAAAGATTTTATTTATTTATTTGACAGAGAGAGACACAGCGAGAGAGGGAACACAAGTAGGAGGAACGAGAGAGGGAGAAGCAGGCTTCCCGCGGAGTAGGGAGCCCAATTGAGGGGCTCAATCCGAGAACCCTGGGATCATGACCTGAGCCAAAAGAAGATGCTTAACGACTGAGCCACCCAAGCACCCCTAAATCAAATCTTAAAAAAAAGAAAAGGAACAGTAATCTCTATTAATTAAAGACATGAACCAAGAACACATATAGGTAGAAAAAAAGTCAATTTAAAACAGCCAATTAAGCCCTTATGTTTTTATATTTTTTCTTATCTAAACCCAGTGAAAAATATTCTGAAACATTGAGTCTCCAAAGAGGAGTTTAGGGTAGAGAGACAAGGCCAGGATTTGAGTGCAACCATTAACAGAGTACTTTAGTTAAATTGCTTCTCTTCTCTGGGACTGTTTACTTACTTGGAAAATATTTTCCATTGGCCAAAGCTAAAGTGTTTCAGAAAATCCATTCGAAACATATTGGAGACATTGAAGGTAACTCCATCAAAGGGTGCCTAAAAGAAGAAATTTCTCATAGAACTGGGAGACATCCTTTTTAGGATAGAAGAGGGCAGGCTAAAAAATTCTACTCCAGATGGTCATAAGACTGGTGCTCCGGAGATTGGGCAAGATAAAGATTTTTCAAGTCTGAGGAGGGTGAAATCGAAACAAGGTTTGGTGCTAGGTCACCAAATAGGTAGACCAAAGTCAGACTAAGAAATTAGCAAACAGATACTCCAGAAAAAAAAAATTAAAAATAATCTGACACTTTCTATTAACAAAACAAAACAAAACAAAACAAAACAAAAATCTCCAAAATAGTCATCATGAAAATTGAAGAATTTCATTCACCAATTTTATGCTCCATATGCTTTTTGGGTTTTTGTTGGTGGTGGTAATGGTGGTGGTGTGTTTTTTTAGTGTTTTCTTCAAGTTTTTATCTGAATTCCAGTTAGCTACAATATAGGTGTACAATATAGTGATTCAACACTTCCATACAAAACCCCCATGCTCATCACAACAAGTGCATTCCTTAATCCCCATCACCTATTTAACCCAATCCCCTATCCACCTCCCCTCTGGTAGCCATCAGTTTGTTCTCTGCAATTAAGAGTCTGTTTCTTGGTTTGCCTCTCTCTCTTTTTCCTTTCCTTTGCTCATTTGTTTTGTTTCTTAAATTCCACATATGAAATAAATATGGGGGGAAACCTAAACACACAATTATTATAAATGATGTCTTCTTTACCTGTTGTTTTGGCCTCCCCAGATCCCACTGCATGTGGCTTAATACAATCTATGCAAGAAATGTAGGTGTCTCATCACCCTCCTTCTAAGCCCAGCTCAAGGGTAGCTTTGTCACTTTCACTAGTCTAACATTTGGCCCAGGTGCTTGCTGCAACCAAACAGTTATTGTGGGGGAAGTCACTTCAAGATATTTTGTCCTTCCTCTTGACTCCTTGAAAATTAAGGGAAAAGTATACCAAATGGCTAATACGGTTTGAGGAGGCTATTAAATGGAGGTGGGGATTCTAGATGGTTTTTTCATTTGTTGAGGGAAGAGGTAGTACAAGACTCTTGTCAGATGGTTCCAAGGTCCAAGAGCCCTTACTCTCAGGAAGTTCTTATTTAAGTGAAACTTATTTTCTCTTGCTGAAATTTAAGCTCATTTACATTTGGTCTTTATTAATTTAAATAGTTCATCAATTCTTTCTCTTTTATTTTCTTTCAGAGGAGAGGAAGGATATTATATTAGAAAGAGCTTTTCTCTGCCAAAGTATCCCTGAATGACCAAAGCCAAATCCTTCTTTGTTCTTGTTGTCAATTTCCTCATCTCTAAGTAAAAACAAACAAACAAACAAACAAAACCCCAATGTTTTACTCAAAGAGTTGCTGTACCACTTAATTATGAAGCATCCATGGAAAGGGTAGGCACCTGTTTCTGACATATAGTAAGTGTACTCAACACAGTTTTCTCAATTCCATATCCTATGATGACAACACCAGTGTCAGAACATCATAACCCAGATTTTCTGAATTCCAATCCAGTGTAGGAACAGTGATCATGATCATACTTCTGGGAATATCTTATCTGCAAAAGACTAGGAAATAGGAGTCAATGAGAAAAGGAGAGTTATTAGCCTTGAAAGCTTAGTAAAGGAGCCTGGACTCGATGCATACATCAAGAAGTCTTTGGATTTCTTGAGTTGTTGAATGACAGGATGAATATAATGGAGAATCAATATGTCTGAATCTCCTCTTGGAGTTTCCAAGAGGTGGTACTACTGTGATACCCCAGTTTAAATAATTTCTGGTTGTGCTTTCAACTTTTATTCTCTAAAGCTCTATTTCCAGAGACTTGGAAATTCCTTAAGCCCTGGCATGTCCAAAGTTTTAGCTGTCTCCTAGTAGGCAGACTGCATCAAACAGAAGGAAAATGTCTTTATCTCTCCTCTTTCCCCCAGGGAAAGAAAAAAGAAAAAAAAAAGATGCAAAGTGAGTTGACATTTGAGAAAAAAGAAGAAAGGCATTTTCTGCACAAACAAAAGATTGAAAAGTGGTAACAACTGCTTAGGGGATTCAGAAAACTGAGCAGTAGAGTTGAGTTAGTGTTAACAGTGGCACATGACCTCCAGCCAACTCAATGGGACCAGCTACATCAATATGTGTGCTAGGTCCAGAACAAAGATGGCACCCATGCTGCTTTACTCTGCTTCAGTTAGGCCCTACATAATGAAATTAAACAACACACTTCTAAATGACCAAGTGCCCTCAGAAGAAATCACAAAGGAATTTAGGAAATACTTTGAGATACATGAAATAGAAAACACAACATACCAAAACATATAGGATACAGCTAAAGCAGTGCTTAGCAGGAAATTTATACTTTCAAATATTTTAAAATAAAACAGAAATTAAGTCATTTTCAGATAAACCAGAACATAAAAAAGTGTTCCTAGAAGATATATGAGAATTACTAAAGATACTCTTTCAGGCAGAAAGGACAGGACAGTAGACAAAAACTCAAATCTATATGAAAAAATAAAGGGCACTAGTAAAGGTGACTACATAGACAAATAAAAAAGTATAAAATAATTTTTACTTGTAACTTCATCCTTCTGTTTTTAAAAAGACATTAGCATTAAATAATAAGCAAAAGATGTGTTGATGGCTGTTTAAAAGCTTAATTTGCATGATAATAACAGCATACAAGAAAGATAGAGGGAATGGAGGTATATTAGAGCAAAGTTTTTTTAAATATAATATCAAAATAAAATTAGTGTAATAAAACTAGTTTGTTTTAAGGGAAGAAGTTAACCAGGGCAACCACTAAGAAAGTAACTCAAAAATATAGTTTTAAAATGGTACACTAGGTGCGCCTGGGTGGTTCATTCGGTTGAGCACCTGATTCTTGATTTCATCTAAGGTCATGATCTCAGGGTAGTGTGATAGAGCCTCATGTTGGCTATACACTCTGTGGGGAGTATGCTTGAGATTCTCTCTCTCCCCCTCCCTCTGCCCCTCCCTCTGTGAACATGTTCTCTTTCACCAAATAAATAAAATAAATCTATAAAATAAAATAATAAAATGGTACACTAGATGACTCCAGGGTCAACCTGCCCAGATATGACAGCTTCCAGGCTGCTGTCCTACTTCTGGGAGTTGGGGAAGAACATCATGTGCATGGACAGGAACTAGGTGGATCATACCAGGGAGATGCAGAGTGCAGTACTGAGCAAGCAGGTGCCCTTCCAGAAGTGGTCCACCACTTATGCCCCCAAGGGCTTGCCATCCTCATGCCAGCCCATAGCTGCAAACTGCACCACAGCTGGAGCTGGGCATGGTGATGGGTAGGTGCTGTCACACCATCCCAGAGGCCTCAGCCATGGACTATGTGCCAGGCTATGCCCTGTGCCTGGACATGACCACCAAAGACATGAAGGGGAAGAAGTGCAAGAAGGGGCTGCCCTGGACTCTGGCCAAGAGCTTCATGGCCTTCTACCTTGTCAGTGTTCATCCTCAAAGAGGAACTTTTCCATTCCCCACATTATCAGCTATGTCTCTAAGATAATGACCTTGGAAGGAGATATTATCTTGACTGGGATGACAAAGGGAGTTGGAACCATTAGAAAAAACGATGAGATCCAGGCTGGCATACATGGGCTCATCAGTACAAGATAAATCCTTAAAAGGTGGAAAGGCCAGAATATTGAGTCTATACAAAGCATCCTAACTTCTTAAGTGACAGGAAAGAAGGGAGCTGGACAGAAGCAAGCAAAGGTTATTAAATATGACAATTCTTTACAAAGAAACTAATTTTTAAATATGACAACTGGAGGGGCGCCTGGGTGGCTCAGTCGTTAAGCGTCTGCCTTCGGCTCAGGTCATGACTGCAGGGTCCTGGGATCGAGCCCCGCATCGGGCTCCCCGCTCAGCGGGAAGCCTGCTTCTCCCTCTCCCACTCCCCCCGCTTGTGTTCCCTCTCTCACTGTCTGTCTCTCTCTCTCTCTGTTAAAAAATAAATAAATAAATAAATAAATAAATATGACAACTGGATTGTTACGACTTAAAAAAGATGGACCCTGCAAGGAAAATATGTTCTAGAAAAGATGGGCCAGAAATGGAAAGAAGAATGAATGTTTTTTAGGAAACAACCAAATTAAAGTTTTTATGATGCTTCCAAAGAAGAGACTTTATCAAAACAAATGTTCATAACTTACTTACCTTTCCTAAAACTGTACTGGATAAGACTTTGCAGAGGGTCATTCTGGGATCAGTAATTCAAAACTTAAAATCTGCAAAGGAGGTTGAAAATCATATTTCCTAAATTTCCTTCATCATTATAATCATCTGAAGGTATTTGTAAAAATAAAATTTCCACATGACTGGCCCATACAAGGCCACTGTATTAATTAGCAGAAATAATCTCCAGCACTCCCAATTGGTTCTCATCATGGAAATGTGGAAAAACACTATTCTACATAATCAATTAATTTAAAATTTTATTTAATAAGTGAACAATTAATGATGATTTATACTCATTTGTACCATGGCCTGTAGATACTGAATTTGGTAAATAATTTTGAAACAATTGTTTTCCAAATAAATATGCTATCTTTTTTATAATAAATAAATAGAATTTAATTAATTAACTACAAAAAAAGGTACACTCGAAAATACTCATTTAATACAAAAAGAAGGCAACAATAGAAAAATAGAAAAACAAAAAAGAAATAAGGCATATAGAACATAAATAGTAGAATGAGATATAAATCCAATATTGTCAGTAATTACAGGAAATTTTAATGAATTCAACACACCAATTTAAAAGCAGAGAATGGTAGAATGGGTTTTTATTTTTTTTTTAAGATTTTACTTATTTATTCATGAAAGACAGAGAGAGAGAGAGAGGCAGAAGGAGAAGCAGCCTCCCAAGGAGCAGGGAGCCCAATGCAGGACTCGATCCCAGGACCCTGGGATCATGACCTGAGCCGAAGGTAGACGCTTAACCATCTGAGCCACCCAGGCGCCCTTGTAGAATGGATTTTTAAAACACCACAAAACTATTTGCCATTTACAAGGCACAGTTTAGATTCAAAGACACATATAGTTGAAAGTAAGAGGATAGGAAAAGTTATACTATGCAAACAGAAAGCTGGAGTGGCTATACTAAAATAAAATAAGCATTAAAACAAAAAAATGTTATTATATATAGTAAAAGACATGCTGTAACAATAAGAGAAAGTTTCATCGGAAAGATATAACACCTATGTTCTGACTAACAACAGAGTCTCAAACTGCAGGAAGCAAAAACTGACAGATTGAAGAAAGAAATAGACAATTCACCAACAGGAGTTGAAGACATATATCTCACTTAAAATAATGGATACAATAATCAGAGATTTATAAGGAAATTCAAGATTTGATGAATACTATATGTCAGCTAGAACTAATAGACATCTATACAATATTCAAGATAGTACAAATACAAAAAATTTCCAAACACACATGGAACATTATTAATGATATATAATATGAGGGATCATACAAATATCCTCAATAAAATTAAAATTATTGAAATTATAAAAACATTATCAAATCACACAGAAATGATATTAGAAATTAATAATAAAAGGGTGCCTGGGTGGCTCAGTTGGTGAAGAGACTGCCTTCGGCTCAGGTCATGATCCCCGAGTCCTGGGATCGAGTCCCACATCAGGCTCCCGGCTCAGCAGGAGCCTGCTTCTCCCTCTGACTTTCTCCCCTCTCATGCTGTTTCTCTCTCTCTCTCTCTCTCAAATAAATAAATAAAATCTTTTAAAAAAGAAATTAATAATAAAAGAGAATTTGAGCACTGCACAAATATGGGAAATTAAACAACATAGTCCAAATAACCAGTGGGTCCAAGAGGAAATCACGAGGAAAAAAAGAAAATACTTTGAAAAGTGATAAAAAGCTACAACACACCAATCTTTTGGAATGCAGTTAGAGCAATGGTCAGAGGTGAATTTATAGATGAAAATGCCTATATTAAAAGAGAAAAATGATATCAAATCAACAACCTATCATCCTACATAAAGAAACTAGTAAAAGAAAAAAATAAATGCAGAGCAGCAAGATAAAGGTAGTAAGAAAGATTATAGTGAAGATAAATAAAGAATAGAGAAATAATGGGCCATAATGTTGAGGATCCATATCTGGGTTCTCTATTCTGTTCCATTGGTCTGTATGTCTGTTTTTGTGACAGGACCATGCTATCTTGGTGATCATGACTTGTAATATACTTTGAAATCAGGCAACTTGATGCCCCCAGCTTTGTTTTTTCTTTTTAAACATTTCCTTGGTTATTCGGGGTCTTTTCTGATTCCATACAAATTTTAGGGTTGTTTGTTCCAGCATTTTGAAAAATGTCATTGGAATATTGATCAGGATGGCATTGAAGGTCTAGATTGCTCTGGGTAGCATAGACATTTTAACAATGTTTATTCTTCCAAACCATGAGCATGGAATATTTTTCCATTGTTTTGTGTCTTCTTCAATTTCCTTCATGAGTGTTCTGTAGTTCCTAGAATATAGATCATTTACCTCTTTGGTTAGGTTTATTCCAAGGTACCTTATGACTTTTGGTGCTATTATACATGGAATCATTTCTCTAATTTCTCTTTCTACAATTGCATTGTTAGTGTGTAAGAAAGCAACAAATTTCTGTGCATTGATTTTGTATCCTGGCACATTACCGATTTTTTGTATGAGTTCTAGTAATTTGGGGGTGGAGTCTTTTGGGTTTTCCACATAAAGTATCATGTCATCTGTGAAAAGAGAGAGTTTGACTTCTTCTTTGCCAATTTGAATAACTTTGATTTCTTTTTGTTGTCTGACTGCTGTTGCTAGGACTTCTAGTACTATGTTGAACAATAGTGGTGAGAGTAGGCATCCTTGACATGTTCCTGATCTTAAGGGAAAGGCTCTCAGTTTTTCCCCATTAAAGATGATTATTAGCTGTGGGTTTTTCATAGATGGATTTTATGAAATTGAGGAATGTTCCTTCTATCCTTATACTCTGAAGACATTCAATCAGGAAAGGATGCTGTATTAACAAAGCAGGAAAAAATATGCAATGGAAAAAGACAGTCTCTTCCATAAATGGTGCTGGGAAAATTAGACAGCTATATACAGAAGAATGAAATTCGACCATTCTCTAACACCATACATAAAGATAAACTCAAAATAGATGGAAGACCTCAACGTGAGACAGAAAACCATCAAAATTCTAGAAGAGAACATAGGCAGTAACCTCTTTGCCATCAGCGACAGCAAATTTTTCAAGATACATCTGCAAAGGCTAGTGAAACAAAAGCAAAAATGAACTTTTCAGACTTCATCAAGATAAAAAGCTTCTGCACAGCAAAGGAAACAGTCAACAAAACAAAGAGGCGACCCACAGAATGGGAGAAGATATTTGCAAAGGACACTACAGATAAAGGGATGGTATCCAAGATCTATAAAGAACTTCTCAAACTCAACACCCAAAAAACAAATAGTCAAGTCAAAAAAAAAAATGGGCAGAAGACATGAACAGACACTTCTCCAAAGAAGACATACAAATGGCCAACAGACACATGAAAAAATGTCCATTGTCATTAGCCATCAGTAAAATTCAAATCAAAACCACATTGAGATACCACCTTACACAAGTTAGAATGGCAAAAATGGACAAGGCAAGAAACAACAAATGCTGGAGAGGTTGTGGAGAAAAGGGAACCCTTTTACACTGTTGGTGGGGATGCAAGTTGGTACAGCCACTTTGGAAAACAGTGTGCAGGTGCCTCAAAAAATTAAAAATAGAGCTACCCTATGACCCAGCAATTGCACTCCTGGGTATTTACCCCAAAGACACAGATGTAGAAAAAGAAGGGCGATATGCACCCCAATGTTCATAGCAGCAATGTCTGCAATAGGCAAACTGTGGAAAGAGCCGAGATGCCTTTCAACAGATGAATGGATCAAGAAGATGTGGTCCATATATACAATGGAATATTACTCAGCCATAAAAAGGATGAATATCCAACTTTTACATCAACATGGATGGGACTGGAGGAGATTATGCTAAGTGAAATAAATCAAGCAGAGAAAGTCAATTATCATATGGTTTCACTTATTTGTGGAACATAAGGAATAGCATGGAGAATATTTGGGGAAGGAAGGGAAAAAGGAAAGGGGGGAAATCGGAGGGGGAGAAGAACCATAAGAGACTATGCTCTACGAGAAACAAACTGAGGGTTTTAGGGGGGGGTAGGGGATGGCTTAGCCTGGTGATGGGTATTAAGGAGAGCACATATTGCATGGAGCACTGGATGTTAAACGAAAACAACGAATCATGGAACACTACATCAAAAACTAATGACGTATTTTATGGTGACTAACATAACATAATAAAAGAAAAAAAAGAAATAATAGGAAAATGAGCAAAACTAAAAGTTGCCCTTTTATTTTTTTTCTTTTTAAAAAGGATGTGTATACTTATTTGAGGGGGAAGGGCAGAGGGAGAGAGAGAGAGAATTTCTTTTTTGTTTATTTGTTTCTTTTATTCTCTTTTTTTATTATCTGATTTGGAAAAATTCTTTGTTTTTATTTTTACTATGTTATATTAGTCACCATACAATACATGATTAGTTTTTGATGTGGTGATCCACGATCCATTGTTTTCGTATAACACCCAGTGCTCCATGCAGTACATGCCCCCCTTAATACCCATCACCGGCCTAACCCATTTCCCCACCCCCCCAAAACCCTGTTTGTTTCTCAGAGTCCATAGTCTCTCATGATTCTTCTCTCCCTCCGATTTCCCCCCTTCAATTTTCCCTTCCTTCTCCTAATGTCCTCCATGCTATTCCTTATGTTCCACAAAGAAGTAAAACCATATGATAATTGACTTTCTCTGCTTGATTTATTTCACTTAGTATAATCTCTTCCAGTCCCATCCATGTTGATGTAAAAGTTGGGTATTCATCCTTTATGATGGCTGCATAAAATTCCATTGTATATATGGACCACATCTTGATCCATTCATCCGTTGAAGGGCATCTCAGCTCTTTCTACAGTTTGGCTATTGCAGACAGTGCTGCTATGACCATTGGGGTGCATATGGCCCTCCTTTTCACTACATCTGTGTCTTTGGGGTAAATACGCAGGAGTGCAATTGCTGGGTCATAGGGTATCTCTATTTTGAGGCACTTCCACACTGTTTTCCAAAGTGGCTGTACCAACTTCCATTCCCACCAACAGTGTAAGAGGGTTCTCTTTTCTCCACAACCTCTCCAACATTTGTTGTTTCTTTCCCTGTCCATTTTTGCCATTCTAACTGGTGTAAGGTGATATCTCAATGTGGTTGTGATTTGAATTTCCCTCATGGCTGATGATGAACATTTTTTCATGTGTCTGTTAACCATTTGTATGTCTTCTTTGAGAAGTGTCTGTTCATGTTTTCTGCCCATTTTTTGACTTGATTATTTGTTTTTTGGGAGTTAAGTTTGAGGAGTTCTTTATAGATCTTGGATATCAACCCTTTTGTAGTGACATTTGCAAAAATCTTCTGCGATTCCATGGGTTGCCTCTCTGTTTTGTTGACTGTTTCCTTTGCTGTACAGAAGCTTTTTATCTTGATGAAGTCCCAAAAGTTCATTTTCCGTTTTGTTTCCCTTGCCTTTACAAACGTGTCTTGAAAGAAGTTGCTGTGGCCGATGTCGAAGAGGTTACTGCCTATGTTCATCTCTAGGATGTTGATGGATTCCTGTTTCACATTGACATCTTTCATCTATTTTGAGTTTATCTTTCTGTATGGTGTTATAGAATGGTCGAGTTTCATTCTTCTGCATGTGGCTGTTCAATTTGCCCAGCACCATTTATTAAAGAGACTGTCTTTTTTCCATTGCATATTTTTTCCTCCTTTGTCGAAGATTATTTGACCATAGAGTTGAGGGTCCATATCTGGGCTCTCTATTCTGTTCCATTGGTCTATATGTCTGTTTTTATGCCAGTACCATGCTGTCTTGGTGATGACAGCTTTGTAATATAGCTTGAAATCGGGCAACATGATGCCCCCAGCTTTGCTTTTTCTTTTTCAACATTTCCTTGGCGATTCAGGGTCTTTTCTGAATCCATACAAATTTTAGGATTGTTTGTTCCAGCATTTTGAAAATGTCATTGGAATTTGGATCAGGATGGCATTGAAGGTATAGATTGCTTTGGGTACCATAGACATTTAAACAATGTTTATTCTTCTGGTCTATGAGCATGGAAAATTTTTCCATCATTTTGTGTCTTCTTCAAATTCTTTCATGAGTGTTCTGTAGTTCCTAGAGTATAAATCTTTTACCTCTTTGGTTAGGTTTATTCCAAGGTATCTTATGGTTTTTGGTGCTATTGTAAATGGAATCCTTTCTCCAATTTCTCTTTCTACAGTTGCATTGTTAGTGTATAAGAAAGCAACTGATTTCTGTGCATTGATTTTTTATCCTGCCACATTACTGAATTGCTATATGTGTTCTAGTAATTTGGGGGTGGAGTCTTTTGGGTTTTCCACTTAAAGTATTATGTCATCTGTGAAAAGGGAGGGTTTGACTTCTTTGCCAATTTGAATACCTTTATTTCTTTTTGTTGTTTGATTGCTGTTGCTAGGCTTCTAGTACTATGTTGAACAATAGTGGCGAGAATGGGCATCCTTGACGTCTTCCTGATCTTAAGGGAAAGGCTCTCAGCTGTTCCCCATTGAGGATGATATTCGATGTGGGTTTTTCATATATGGATTTTATGAACTTGAGGTATGTTCCCTCTATACCTATATTCTGAAGAGTTTTAAACAGGAAAGGATGTTGTATTTTGTCAAATGCTTTTTCTGCATCAGTTGAGAGGACCATATGCTTCTTTGCCCTCCTCTTATTAATGTGTTCTATCACATTGATTGATTTGCGAATGTTGAACCATCCTTGCATCCTGGGGATAAATCCCACTTGATCGTGGTGGATGATCCTTTTAATGTATTGTTGGATCTTATTAGCTAGGATTTTGTTGAGGATTTTGGAATCCATATACATCAGGGATATTGGTCTGAAATTCTCCTTTTTGATGGGGTCTTTGCCTGGTTTGGGGATTAAGGTAATGCTGGCCTTATAAAATGAGTTTGGAATTTTCCTTCTGTTTCCATTTTTTGAATCAGCTTCAGTAGAATAGGTATTATTTCTTCCATGAATGTTTGGTAGAATTCCCCAGGGAATCCTTCAGGCCCTGGACTCTTGTTTTTTGGGAGGTTTTTGATCACTGCTTCAATCTCGTTACTGGTTATTGGCCTATTCATGTTGTCAATTTCTTCTTGTTTATCTCTTGGCAGATTATAGGTTTCCAGGAAGGCCTCCATTTCATCCAGATTGCTCAATTTATTGGCAATTGGTTGTTGATAATAATTTCTAATAATTGTTTCTATTTCCTTGGTGTTAGTCATGATCTCTCCCCTTTCATTCATAATTTTATTAATTTGGGTCCTTTCTCTTTTCTTTTGGATGTCTGCCTAGTGGTTTATCGATCTTATTAATTCTTTCAAAGAACGAGCTTCTAGTTTCCTTGATCTGATCTACTGTGTTTCTGATTTCTAATTCATTGATCTCTGCTCTAAACTTAATTATTTCTCTTCTAATGCATGGCTTAGGCATCGTTTGTTGCTTTTTCTCTAGTTCTTTAAGGTGTAGAGTTATTGGTGAATTCGGGATTTTTCTATTTTTTTGAGTGAGGCTTGGATGGCTATGTATTTCCCCCTTAGGACCGCCTTTGCAGGATCCCATAGGTTTTGGACTGATGTGTTTTCATTCTCATTGGTTTCCATGAATTGTTTAAGTTCTTCTTTGATTTCCTGGTTGACCCAAACATACTTGAACAGAGTGGTCTTTAGCTTCCAAGTGTTTGAATTTCTGCCAATTTTTTTTCTTGTGATTGAGTTCCAATTTTAAAACACTGTGGTCTACGAATATGCAGGGAATAATCTCAGCCTTTTGGTATCAGTTGAGACCTGATTTGTGACCCAGTATGTGGTCTATTCTGGAGAAGGTTCCATGTATGCTCAAGAAGAATGAGTATTCTGTTGTTCGAAGGTGGAATGTTCTGTATATATCTATGAGGTCCATCTGGTCCAGTGTGTCATTCAAAGCTCTTGTTTCTTTGTTGATTTTCTGCTTAAATGATCTGTCTATTGCTGAGAGTGGAGTATTGAGGTCTCCTACAATTAACATATTGTTATCAATATGACTCTTTATTTTGGTGGACAGTTGGCTTATATAGATGGCTGCTCCCATGATGGGGGCATAGATATTTACAATTGTTAGATCTTCTTCTTGGATAGATCCTTTAAGAATGATATAGTGTCCTTCTGTGTCTCTAACTACAGACTTTAGTTTAAAATCTAATTTGTCTGATATAAGAATTGCTAGCCCAGCTTTCTTTTGAGGTCCGCTGGCATAGAAGATGGATCCCCATCCCTTCACTTTCAGTCTGGATGTATATTTAGGTTCAAAATGAGTCACTTATAGACAGCATATGGATGGGTCCTGTCTTTTTATCCATTCTGAAACCATGTGCCATTTTGTGGGAGCATTTAGGCCATTCACATTGAGAGTGTTTATTGAAAGATATGAATTAATTGTCATCATGTTGCTTGTGAAGAAGTTGTTTTTATAGATTGTCCCTCTAAATTTCTGTTGTGTATCTCTCTTGGTGTCCTTCTTTTATAGAACCCCCCTATTATTTCTTGCAGGTCTGGCTTAGTGGCCACATATTCTTTCAATTTCTGCCAGTCTTGAAGCTCTGCATCTCTCCATCCATTCTCAGTGACAGCCTTGCCAGATAAAGTATCTTTGACTGCATGTTCTTCTCATTTAGTATCCTGAATATGTCTTGCCAGCCCTTTCTGGCTTGCCAGGTCTCTGTGGATAAGTCTGACATTATTCTGATATTCTTTCCTCTGTACGTAAGGAATCTCTTCCCCCTAACTGCCATTAAGATGTTTTCTTTGGTTCTAAGATTTGCGAGTTTTACTATTACATACCAGGGTGTTTGTCTGTTTTCCTTGATCTTGGGAGTGGTCCTCTCTGCCTCTAGGACGTGAATGTTTGTTTCATTCCCCAGATTAGGGAATTCTCAGCTATGATTTGCTCAAATGTATCTTCTAGTCTTCTCTCTCTCTCCACTCCCTCCAGGATTCCAATAATTCTGACATTGGATCATTTCATTGTGTCACTTATTTCTCGGATTCTATTTTCATGGATTCTGAGTTGTTTTTCCCCAGCCTCCTCTTTTCTGTTTTTATTTATTAAATTGTCTTCCAGGTCACTAATTCATTCTTCTGCCTCACTTGCCCTAGCTGTTAGATTATCTAGATTAGATTGGATCTCACTCACAGCATTTCTAAATTCTACCCATTCAGCTTTCATTTCTGCCCTTAGAGACTCTATGTTGCCATTAATTGATTTCTCCGTTCTAGCTATTGTCTTCACAATTGCTAACCTGAATTCTATCTCCGACACCTTGGTTATATCTGCATCCATTTGTAAATCTGTGGCAGAAACCATAATCTCTGAGTGTTTCCTATTTTGGGGGTTCCTCTTCCTAGTCATTCTGTTGATGGGTGGTTGAGGGAATGTATAGAGTCCAAATTATTGACCAGAACTCAGGCAAGTTGCACCTGCTTTCTAGGGACCTTAGGGTTGCTGGCCTCTTTTTTTCCCAAGCTGTCTTCTGGGGGAGGGGCCTGCTGTGCTGTTACTCAGGCAACCCTGTTTGGGCAGAGTTGCCCTGCCCCCCTGTGGTTGGGGATGGGCTCAGTCGGGACCGGTTTTGGGGGGCTTTTGTTCTCTGGTGGCTTTCCCTGGTGGCTTTCCACATCTCTTCTGATAGTCAGAGCCAAGGAGACCGTTTCCAACCCTCTGCCTCAGAGCAGAGAGATTGCGGTCTGTTCTTCAGTTGGCTTTCCAGGCCACTGTCTCTCCATTTCTGTCTGTGCTGCTATAAACTGTAGCGTCCTGGGTTGTGCTCCCTTCCATAGTGCTCCCAGTCTTGCCTCCAGGTGGGGGCACTTTTCTGCCCTTTGTGCTTCTAAAACCACCAGCCCTTCCCATTTTGCAGATGCAACCCCGCCGCTCTGGGTTTCCATCAGCAGGGCTGCCCTAAAGTCCTTTCCCTGCTGTTACTGGTCTGTGACTCTGTGCTCCATCCCCAGTGCAAGGGGCTATCGCTCACCTGCGGTGTAGGATCCCCACAGCCAGGCTCCTTCCCGCTGTCATTTATCCTCCAATATCTGCCCACAGAATCATGGCTCCCTGCTTTATACCTCAAAACCAACTCCCCGCGGTATTCTGTTTGTGGAGAACCAGATCTTCTTACATGTCAGGCTGATTTCATGGGTGCTCAGAATGGTCTGGTAGATATCCAGCTCAATTCTGGGGACCAGTTGAAATAGGGTTCCCTACTCTTCCACCATCTTTTACCCTCCTCGAGATAGAGAATTTCAAGCAGACTCCCCTGCTGGGAAGCCTAGCATGGGGCTCGATCCCACAACACTGAGACCATGACCTCAGTCAAAATCAAGAGTCAAACACTAAATCCACTGAGCCACCTAGGCGCCCCAAATGTTACTTTAAAAAAAATCAATAAATTTGACAGATCTTTAGTTAGACTAACCAAAAAATAAAAATAAAAATGAGATTCCACTTATCAAAACTCAAGAAAGAGGGGACATTATTATCAACCTTCAATAAAAAGGAAATAAGGAAATACTATGAACAATGATACGCCAAAAAATTAGATAAATTAAGTGAATGAACAAACACCTAGAAATATAAAAGCTGATGAGCTAACAAATGAAGATTTAAAAAATCTGAATAAACATTTAACAGGTTAATATATTCATTAAGTAAATCAAACAGATCACAAACAAAACCTTGGCCCAGATGGTTTCACTGGTGAATACTACCAAATGTTTAATTAATACAAATTTATTATAAACATTTACAAAAAAATTTAAACTTTCCTAACTTATTCTCTGAGGCCAGTATTACCCCGATACTAAAAGAACAAACAAACAAAAAAGACTACAGACCAAAGTATTACTAAAATAGATGCAAAAATCTTCAATAAAATACTGATAAACGGGATAGAACAACATTTAAATATGCTGATTACACCAATACCATTGGGAATGCAAGGTTGATTCAATATATGAAAATCAGGGGCGCCTGGGTGGCTCAATCAATTAAACATCTGCCTTTGGCTCAGGTCATGATCTCAGGGTCCTGGGATTGAGCCCCATATCAGGCTACTTGCTCAGCGGGGAGAGTGCTTCTCCCTCTCTCTGCTTGCCACTCTCCCTGCTTGTTCTCTCTCTCTCTCCCCCCATCTGTCAAATAAATAAATAAAATCTTCAAAAATATATGAAAATCAATCAATATGATACACCATATTAAGAGAATAAGGGGGAAATTATCTCAATGGATAGAGAAAATAAATTTTACATGATAAAAAACACTTGGTCTCTGTAAAATAGGAATAGAAGAGAAGTTTCTCATCTTGGTAAAAGAATATCTTGAATATTTTGAATATCTAGAATTTGTGAAGTTGGGAAGTACAATAACTGAAATGAAAACTCAATAGAGGGACTCAACACCAGATTTGACTGAGAGAAGAATCAGTAAATTTAAATGCAGGTTAATTGAGATTATTCAGAAAGAAAATTCAGAAAGAAAATAATGCAAATAGCTTAAGGGACTTATGGGACAAGAATGAGTAAGCCAATGTATGCAGTATTAGGTTCCAAGAGGAGAAAGAAAGGAATAAAAAGTTTATTCAAAAACATAGTACCCAAAAACATCCCCTAAAAAAAAAAAAAAAAAAAAAACAGACATCTAGGTCCAGGAAACCAAAGAAAAAAAAGCCAAAGAAGATAATTTCAAAGAGACCCACAATGAGATATGTTAACTAAATTGTCAAAAGTTAAAAACAAGGCATCTTAAAAGCAATAGAAAAACAACTGGTTACATACAAGAAAACCTCCATAAAGCTATCAATATATTTTTCACCACAAACATTGCATTCCAGAAGGAAGTGGGATGATATATTCGAAGTGCTGAAAGAAAGAAAAAAATGTCAACCAAATAAGTTTTAGTATACTCACAAAGTTGTACAACAAACAACACAATTAAATTCCAATATATTCTACCACCCCAAAGAGAAAATTTACATCCATCAGTAGTCACTCCTAATTCCCTCAGTCATCTCTAATCCAATTTGTGTCTCTATGGATTTGCATATATAATGGACATTTCTTATATAATTGTATGAAATCATATAATATGTGATCTTTGGTATCTGCTTCTTTTCACTTAGTGTAATATCTTCAAATTTGATCAATGTTGTAGCTTGTATTGATAATTCATTTCATGTTATTGGTGAATAATATTCCATTTTATGCATTCATTAGTTGATGAACATTTAAGTAGATTCCGTTTTGAAAGGAGCTAAGATAGTGGAGTAGTAGGAGGACCCTGGGCTTGCCTCATCCCTTGAACACAGCTAGATAAATATCAGATCACTCTGAATACCCAAGAAATCAATCTGAGGACTATAGAACAAACTGTACAACTAGAGGGAGAGAAGAGACCACATTGTGGAAGGTAGGAGGTGGGGAGATGTGATTTGGGGGAGAAAAAGATCAGGGGTACTGCAGAGGGGGAGGGAGTCCTGGTCATGGAGAGAGGCAAGAGGGAGGGAGAATTGCACAGGGAAAATACTTCCTCAAACCATTGACTGGGAAAACAAGAGGGGCTAATTTTTGTAAGTTTTTACAAACAGGAGGGCTCAAAGACTGGAGTTTTAGAGGTCCATGGCATGGCCCATGTGGAGCCCAGCAGGCGCTGCAGTGCTCCTGTGGAGGAGTGTAGATAAGTCTGGTAGCAGACAGCACGATCTGAGGATCCCATGGGACACACTGGCAGAGACAATTCCCCCTTGTTGGAGCCCATCTGGGAGAGGTGGCATTGCCTCTCAGGGGAGAAAAGAGACAGTGGGCACCATTTCCTTCCCCTGCAACACCTGCTGAGGGCAGCTAACCTGGACACTGGCTCTTTGCTGCATTTTACTCCAAAATCCATGCCCCTATGCTTTGGTGCAACTGCCCTACTGGGACAAACCTGCATCAGTCCCAGGGCAGCAAGACCCTCCCCCAGAGGACCAGCATGGGTCCCTGCCATGCCAGGTTCCTGAAGTACGGAGGTTTAAAACTCAGCTGACCTGCCTGGGATAAAAAAACATTGCAGTGAACTTCCAGGTGGGCAGATGGCCAGGACACAGACAAGGTGAAGACAGGGATGTAAGGGATGTCAGCAACACATGAGAGGAGATTGTTCACTCTTCTAAGAGGGCTTCCCAGACAGTGGTGGGTACAAATTTTCCTCTCCAGAACAAGGGAGAAGGCTGACACCATTTTTTTCTTCACACCCCCTGCAGCATAAACTAACTATAGTAAGCAGGACAATGCCAATGGTGGCAGTCTAAACCACTTACACTAAGTCCCACCTCTTATGCTCTGCAGATGCTGCTTTTCTCTGGTAAATATGCTTGAGAACTAAAGCAGGAGGTCCCTTCCCTGGAAGACCAGTACAAACCCCACATATACCACGTCTACTGACCATAGAGTTCTGCAAAGCTTCAACTCTAGTGGAAATAACATTGGGTCTCTTTTAACAAGCAGACAAAAGCATACCTAGTTAAAACTTGCCACACTCTGGCTAAGGTCCAAACACTCCCCAATGCAGGCAAGGAGAAACTCTACAAAGGACTGACCTAAGGGACCAATCAGCCATAACACAGCAGCAGAGTGTATACAGCACACACCAATGACATTTCCTGAAGCACTAGGCCCTGGACATTGTATGACTTCTTCTTCATAAAGCCACTACTCTCAGGAGTGAGAAATAAAACAGGTTTTCCTAAACACAAAGAAGAAGACATAGACCTAGACAATATGTCAAAACGGAAGAGAGTCAAAGGGGTCATGGCCTCAGCAGTGGTGAAGGAGCCACAGTGGTGGAGAAGAGGGACAGACAGACTAACATGAAGGGGAACACATGGGGAAAATGAATACCCACAGTAATTGGCTTGGAAAGTGAGAAGGGCCTAATTTCATGACTTCTGGTAACCAATGGGGCTCAAAGCCTGGAGTTTTAAAAGACAGCAAACTTGGCTGTGATAAAGCCCAAAGGGCATTGCATTGCTCTTGGAGAGAAGGTAGGCAAACAACCCACGGACATACAGCGTGGAAACAGCTATCTGAAGAGCACCTGGGGAACACAGTGGGAAGTTTATTTTGTTCATTTTAGAGTGCATCCATAGAGACAGCATTCACAGAGAGACCCCTCCAGGAACAAAGAAATTGAACAGTGCCATTTCACTTCCCCACACCTCAGCATAAGTACAGGGTCACCAGCTGGAACCAGCTCAGCACTGACACCATCTAACTTGTTTACACCAAGCACCAGCCCCCTGTACTCTGGTAGAACCACCCTTCCCTGTCTCCTTTGCCTCAGTCCCAGCAAGACAAGCCCCCTCTCCAAGAAGACCAATCCCAAACCCATACTCCCACTCAGGATTTTGTAGAGCTTTGGTTCTTGTGGCAGTGGTGACTGGTCTCATTTCACAAGCAGACAAGGGCACACTTAGTTAAAACACACCACATACAGGCCAGGGATGAAATTCTATCCACAATAGGAAAAGACAGCCAATGCAAATGACTGACCTGAAGGATAAGTTGGTGAGGACACATCCAGCAGAATGCAGGAAACACACATTAGAGATACTCCCTGAAGTTTCAGGCCTGTGGGAGCAGGAACACTACATGGCAGGGCACTACAGGACTTCTTCAGAAGGCCATTACCCTCAAGAACAGCAGATGTAGCC
Organism: Callorhinus ursinus; assembly: GCF_003265705.2. Lineage (NCBI taxonomy): Eukaryota > Metazoa > Chordata > Mammalia > Carnivora > Otariidae > Callorhinus > Callorhinus ursinus. Next base: position 3,265,510 of record NW_027397128.1, read on the forward strand.
AACTATCCAAACACAGAGAAACAGGCACAACGAAGTAGACAAAAATGAGAAGACAGAGAAATTTATCACAAATGAAAGAACAGGACAGGGCCTCAGCCAGAGATCTAAGCAAAAACAGATTTAAGATATTGTCTGATGAAGTATTAAAAGCAATTATCATGAGGATACTCACTGGACATGAGGAAAGAGAGGAAGACATGAAAAAGACCCTTAACACAGAGATAAGGAATAACGTAGAAGAGATAAAGGGCTCAATAAATGAAATTAAAAAACATGCATGATGGAATGAACAGTAGGCTAGAAGAAGCAGATGAATGAATTAATGACCTAGAAGATAGTAATGGAAAGTAATCAAGCTGAACAAAAGAAAGAAAAAAAAGAATCCTGGAAAATGAGAACAGACTTAGGGAACTCAGTGACTCCATCAAATGTAATAAAATTTGTGTTGTGTTATAGGAGTCTCAGAGGAAGAAGAAAGGCAAAAGAGGGAAGAACATTTTTTTAAATAAATAATAATAGCCAAAAATTTCCCTAATCTGGAGAAAGAAACAGATATCTGGATCCAGGATGCACAGAGAACCCCCAACAAAATCAACAGAAGCAGATACATACCAAGAAATATTGTAATTAAATTGGCAAAATATAGTGATAAAGAAAATAATTTTTAAAACACCAAGAAAAAAGAAGACAGTAACATACCAAGGAAACCCCATAAGGTGAGGAGGGGATTTCTCACAGAAGCTTTCCAAACCAGAAGACAGTGACATGATACATTCAAAGTGCTGTATGAGAAAAATCTGCAGCCAATAATACTCTATCCAGCAAAGATACCATTCAGAATAGAAAGAGATAAAAAATTTCCCAAACAAAACTAAAGGAGTTCATGAGCACTAAACCAGCTTTGCAAGAAATATTAAAGGGGAGTCTGAGGGGAAATGAGAGACAAAAAGTGACAGTATGATTGTAGGAAACACAAAAGCAGTTAAAATTAGTATTTCTGTAAAAATCAGTCAAGGAATTCACAAAATAAAAGGATGTAAAATATGACAACATATCCTTAAAATGTGGGGAGCAGAGGAGTAGAGGATAGGTTCAAATTTAAATGACCATAAACTTAATGTAGACTTCTATATGCAGAAGAGGTTATACACAAACCTAATGGTAACAATATACCAAACACTATTAATAAATGTGCAAAGAATAAAGAAAAAGAAATCCAAATATATCATTAAAGAAAATCAGTAAACCATGAAAGAGAGAAAGACAAGAAAAGATCAGAGAAAAACTCCAGTAACAACCACAACACAGGTAAAAAAATGGCAATAAATACATATCTATCAATAATTACTTTGAATGTATAGACTAAGTGCTCCAATCAAAACACATAAGGTAACATAATGTGTAAAAAAATACCAGTCTATATGCTGCTTACAAGAGACATTATAGGGGCGCCTGGGTGGCTCAGTTGGCTAAGCGACTGCCTTCAGCTCAGGTCATGATCCTGGAGTCCCTGGATCGAGTCCCGCATCGGGCTCCCTGCTCAGCGGGGAGTCTGCTTCTCCCTCTGACCCTCCCCCCTCTCATGCTCTCTATTTCATTCTCTCTCTCAAATAAATAAAATCTTTAAAAAAAAAAAACAAGAGACATTATAGACCTAACACATGCAGATTGAAAGTAGGGGGTGGAGAAATATTATATGCAACTGGATGTCAAAAGAAAGCTGGAGTAGCAATATTTATATTGGACAAATTAACTTTATTTTTTGGACAAATTAACTTTATTTCGTTTATTAGGTTCAGTTAGCCACTGTATAGTACATCATTAGTTTTTGATGTAGTGTTCAACGATTCATTAGTTACATATAACACCCAGTGCTCATCACAACATGTGCCCTCCTTAATAACCATCACCCACCTACCCCATCCACCTATCCCCTCCACTTTGAAGCCCTCAGTTTGTTTCCCAGGGTCCAGAGTCTCTCATGGTTTGTCTCCCTCTCTGATTTCTCCCCCTTCAGTTTTCCATCCCTCCCCCATGGTCCTCCGTGCTATTCCTTATGTTCCACATATGAGTGAAACCATATGATAATTGACTTTCTCTGCTTGAATTATTTCACTTAGCATAATCCCCTCCAGTTCCATCCATGTCGATGCAATTGGTGGATATTCAAACTTTCTAATAGCTGAGTAATATTCCATTGTATATATATACCACATCTTCTTTATCCATTCATTTGGACAAATTAACTTTAAAGCAAAGACTATAACAAGAGACAAAGAAAGACATATATAATAATAAAAGGGAAATCCAACAAGAAGATATAGCAATTGTAAATATTTATGCACCCAAAATGGAGCACTTAAATATATAAATAGTTTATTTAAAAATCAAGGAACTAATTGAGAATAATACAATAATAGTAGGGGACATTAATACCCCACTTACATCAATGGACAGATCATCTAAACAGAAAATAAACCGGAAAACAATGGCTTTAAATGACACACTGGGTCAGACTGACTTAATAGATACATTCAGAACATTCCATCCTAAAACAGCAGAACACACATTCTTCCCAAGTGCACTGGAACATACTCCAGAATATATCACAAAATAGGTCACAAAACAAGCCTCAACAAATTTAAGATCAAAGTCATACCATGCATTTTTCCTAATCACAACGCTATGAAGCTAGAAGTCAACCACAAAAACAATCTGAAAAGACCACAAATACATGGAGGTTAAACAACATGCTACATAACAATAAATGGGTCAACCGGGAAATCAAAGAAGAAATAGAAAAGTACATGGAAACAAATGAAAATGAAAACACAATGCTCATGGATCAGAAGAATAAACATAGTTAAAATGTCTACACTGCCAAGAGCAATCTATATGTTCAACGCCATTCCGATCAAAATAACAATGGCATTTTTCCAAGTGCTGGAACAAACAATCCTAAAATTCGTATGGAATCAAAAAAGACCCCGAATGGCCAAGGAAATGTTGAAAAAGAAAAACAAACCTGGGGGCATCAAGTTGCCTGATTTCAAGCTATATTACAAAGCCGTGATCACCAAAACAGCATGGTACTGGCACAAAAACAGACACATACATCAATGGGACAGAATAGAGAGCCCAGATATGGACCCTCAACTCTATGGTAAAATAATCTTGGAGGAAGCAGGAAAAATATGCAATGGAAAAAAGACAGTCTCTTCTATAAATGGTGCTGGGAAAATTGGATAGCTATATACAGAAGAATGAAACTCGACCATTCTCTAACACCATACACAAAGATAAAATGGATAGAAGACCTCAATGTGAAACAGGAATCCATCAACATCCTAGAGGAGAACATAGGCAGTGACCTCTTTGACATTGGCCACAGCAGCTTCTTTCAAGACACATCTCTAAAGGCAAGGGAAACAAAAAGGAAAATGAACTTTTGGGACTTCATCAAGATAAAAAGCTTCTGTACAGCAAAGGAAACAGTCAACAAAACAAAGAGGCAACCCATGGAATGGGAGAAGATTTTTGCAAATGACACTACAGACAAAGGGTTGATATCCAAGATCTATAAAGAACTCTTCAAACTTAACACTCAAAAAAGAAATAAGTCAAAAAATGGGCAGAAAACATGAACAGACACTTCTCCAAAGAAGACATGCAAATGGTTAACAGACACATGAAAAAATGTTCATCATCAGCCATCAGGGAAATTCAAATCAAAACCCCATTGAGATACCAACTTACACCAGTTAGAATGGCAAAAATGGACAGGGAAAAAACAACAATTGTTGGAGAGGTTGTAGAGAAAAGGTAATCCTCTTACACTGTTGGTGGGAATGCAAGTTGGTACAGCCACTTTGGAAAACAGTGTGGAAGTGCCTCAAAAAGTTAAAAGTAGAGCTACCCTATGACCCAGCAATTGCACTCCTGGGTATTTACCCTAAAGACACAGATGTAGTGAAAAGAAGGGCCATATGCACCCCAATGTTCATAGCAGCAATGTCCACAATAGCCAAACTGTGGAAAGAACCAAGATGCCCTTCCACAAATGAATGGATAAAGAACATGTGGTCCATATATACAATGAAATATTATTCAGCCACCAAAAAGGATGAATGCCCAACTTTTGCATCAACATGGATGGGACTGGAGGAGATTATGCTAAGTGAAATAAATCAAGCAGAGAAAGTCAATTATCATATGGTTTCACTTATTTGTGGAACATAAGGAATACCAGGGTGGGCACTAGGAGAAGGAAGGGAAAAATGAAGGGGGGAAATCAGAGGGTGAGACAAACCATGAGAGACGATGGACTCTGAGAAACAGAGGATTTTAGAGGGGAGGGGGGATGGGGGGATGGGTCAGCCCGGTGATGGGTATTAAGGAGGACACAAATTGCATGGAGCACTGGGTGTTATACACAAACAATGAATCATGGAACACGCCATCAAAAACTAATGATGTAATGTATGGTGATTAACATAACAATGAAAAAATTATTAAAAAACCCCAAAAAACTAATGATGTACTATATGGTGACTAACATCACATAATAAAAATAAAGAAAACTCAATTGTTCAAAAACTTTTGGATGCAGCAATAGTGGTTATAAGAGGGAAGTTTAGAGCAATAAAGGCCTATGTCAAGAAGCAAGAAAAATCTCAAATAAAAAATTAACCCTAAACCTAAAGCAGAAAAAGAACAATAAACAAAACCTAAAACCAGCAGAAAGAAGAAAAAATAGAAATTAGAGTAGAAAAATGATATAAAGTTAAAAAAATACAATAGAACAAATCAATGAAACCAGGAAATGGTTCTTTGAAAAAATGCATAAAATTCATTTTTTTGGCCAAATTAACTTTATTTTTTTGGCCAAATTAACTTTAACCCCTACCCAGAATTATTGAGAAAAAAAAGAGGAAGCAACCAAATATATAATATCACAAATTAGAGCATTGATATAGCAACCAATGCCCCAGAAATACAAACAATTATGAGAGTATTAAGAAAAACTATATGCCAACAATATCGTCATATTGTACCACCTAGAGGAAATGGATTAATTCCTAGAAACATAAATTTAAAAAAACTGAAAGAGTAAGAAATAGAGAAGTTGAACAGATTGATAGCCAGCAAGGAGATTGAATCAGTAAGCAAAAAAATCCCAACAAAGTCCAGGACCAGATGGCTCCATGGGTTAATTTTACCAAGCATGTAAAGAAGAGTTAATAGCCATTCTTCTCAAAATATTTCATAACATAGAAAAGGAAAGGAAACATCCAAATTCATTCTATGAACCCAGCATTACCCTGATACAAAAACCAGATATACACACCACTAAAATAGAGAATTATAGACCAATATCCCTGATTAATATTGATGCAAAATTTCTCAATGAAATACTAAGAAACTGAATCCAACAATATGTTTAAAAAAATCACTCAACAAGGTAAGTGGGATTTATTCCTGGGTTGCAAGGGTGGTCCAATATTCACAAGTCAATCAATGTGCTACATCACATCAATAAGAGAAAGGCTAAGAACCATATAATCATTTCAATACACACAGAAAAATCACTTGACAACGTACAACATCCATTCATGATAAAAGGCCTCAATAAAGTTGGTTTAGTGGGAATTTACTTCAACATAATAAAGCTCATATATAAAAAACACACAGCTAAAATAATCTTTAATTGGATAAAACTGAAAGCTTTTCCCCTAAGGTCAGGAACAACACAAGGATGTCCACTCTCACTTTTATTCAACATAGTACTGCAAGTCCCAGCCACAGGAATCAGACAAGAAAAAGATATTTGCAAATGACATATCTGATAAAGGTTTAGTATCCAAAATATATGAAGAACTTTTCAAACTCAACACCCAAAATACAAATAATCCAGTTAAAAAATGGGTAGAAGACAGAAATAGACACTTTTCCAAAGAGGACATCCCGATGGCTCACAGACACATGAAAAGATGCTCAACATCACTCATCATCAGAGAAACACAAATCAATACCACAGTAAGATATAATTTCACACCTGTCAGAATGGTTAAAATTAACAACACAGGAAATAGCAGATGTTGGCGAGGATGCAGAGAAAGGGGAACCCTCTTACACTGTTGGTGGGAATGCAAACTTGGGCAGTCCCTGTAGAAAATAGTATCAAGGTTCCTCAGAAAGCTAAAAATAGAACTACACTACAACCCAGTAATTGCCCTACTAGATATTTACCCAAAGGACACAAAAATACTTATTTGAAGGCATACATGTACCTGGATATTTATTTATATGGAATATTATTCAGCCATAAAAAATAATGAAATCTTGCCATTTGCAAGGACATGGATAGAACTAGAGAGTATAATGTTAAGCAAAATATGTCAGTCAGAAAAAGGAAAATACCATAAGATTTCTCTCATATGTGGAACTTAAGAAACAAATGAGCAAAAGAAAAAAGAAAGAGAGACAAACCAAGAAGCTGACTCTTAGGCTCTTAATTGTGGAGAATAAACTAATGGTTACCAGAGGGGAAATAAAACTCTATTTATAAAAACAAGCAGTGAGTTGCACTGAGCCTACCAGCCATAGTTTTCCAGCTTCTACTCTAAATTGTTTAGAGATGCATACACACATGTATCACTACATTTGAAAGAAAATAAATTATTGCTGTAAAAACCAAGCTATGGTGGGGTATTTGTGTGGCTCAGTCGGTTGAGCATCTGACTCGGTTTCAACTCAGGTCAGGATCTCAGGGTCTTGAGATTGAGCCCCTCAAGGGGCTTCCTGCTCAACAGGGAGTCTGCTTCTCTCCCCCCTCTCTCTTTCCTTCTGCCCCTCCCCCTGCTCATGCTCTTTCTCTTTCTCTCTCTCTCTCTAAAATGAATAAATAAATCCTTAAAAAATATAGGCTATGGTTACCACTGGGGGAGAGACACAGTATTCATTGGCTAGTGATACACTGGGAAAGTGTAAGAATACAGAAATGTTTCATTTCTTGCTTTCAGAGGTCATTAACAGTTATTCAGTATACAGACCTGTTACATTTTACATATATGCTTTATATTCTTTTCTGTGTACATTTTTAATGTACTTATTTTTATTTAAGTATAATTAACATACAGTGTTATATTAGTTTCAGGTGTACTATACAATGATTCAACAACTGTATACATTACTCAGTGCCTATCATGCTAAGTGAACTCTTAATCCCTTTCACCTATTTCACCCATCCACCCACCCTCCTACAATGAAACTTTTTAATAAAAATCATAAAAATTGACTGGAAAGTAAAATGACCAAGCAACATAAAGATACAATAAAGAAGTCCTTTTATACCATTCTTTGGTACATTTAAAAAGTCCTACAGCTTACTACTCCCTTCCAAATGGACCCACAAGAAGATTCTTATTTAAAATGTGTCAAGGAATGAAAAGAGATATATGCAAGCAATTGAGAGGGAAAAGACATTAACTCCAAACACATTTTTCTTGTAAAGCCATCTCTTGGGGGGAGTGTCTATGTGAAAAACAAGCTTTTGGGTCATTTTAAATGCCATGCATACCTCAGTTTAAATCAGCCCTGCCACATACTAACTAGGGGAACTTGGGCAAAGGTACCTAATCACCCTTAGTTTTCACATATGCAAAATTAGGATAATAGAACCTATCTTTTAGAATTACTGAAAATGATGATATAGATAGATGAGAAGAGAGAGAGAGAGAGCACTTACCATCTTCTGAATCACAACATTTCTGAGAACCCTTCCCCAGTCATTTATTTCTTTATTAGGGTTATTAAATTAAATTCGACCAACATTTTCTGAACATATATTATGTGCCTGTCAGACAATGGGCTAGATGTGGATAAGACCCCAAAGTCATTGCCCAGGAGACACAAAAGAAGGTAGAGGAGTAGGGGATCCTACTCCAACCTGTCCCTGGAATTGAGCTGGATATCTACCAGACCATTCTGAACACCCACGAAATCAGCCTGAGATATAAGAAGATAGATCTGGATCTCTACAAACAGAATATCACAGGCGGTTGGTTTTGAGGTATGAAGCGGGGAGCCATGATTTTGTGGGCAGATATCGGAAGATAAACAGAAGAGGAGGGAGTCTTTGGGATCCTGCACCACCGGTGAGCAAAAACCTCCTGTGCTGGGGACGGGGCACAGATTCGCAGACCAGTAACAGTGGGGAAAGGACTTTAGGGCAGCCCCCCAGACTGAAACCTGGAGAGGTGGGGACACACATGGGAACTGGGGGCAGCTGACAGTTTTAAGAAGCACAAAAGGCAGAGACATGCCTGGACCTGGAAGCTGAGGGGCGAACAACCTAGGATGCTGCAGCTTTTAGTAGCACAGACAGAAACTGAGATAGTGTGGCCTGGAAAGCTCACTGAACAACAGACTGTGATCTCTCTGTTCTGATGCAAAGGGTTGGAAATGGTCTCTTCTGCTCTGACTCTCCAAAGAGACACAGAAAGCCACCAGGGAAAGCCAACAGAAACAAAAGCTCCCCAAAAGAGGTTTTCACTGGCCCACACCCCCCAAGGGGGCAGGACAACTCTGCCCGAACAAGGTTGCCTGAGTAACAGTGTGGCAGGCCCCTCCCCCAGAAGACAGTCTGGGAGAACAAGAGGCTGACAACCCTAAAGTCCCTACATAACAGGTGCATCTTGCTTGGGTTGTGGCCAATAATTTGGACTCTGTATGTTCCCTCAACCACCCATTAACAGAATGACTAGGAGGAGGAACCCCCAAAATTGGAAAGACTCAGAGACTGTGACTTATGCCCATATTTACAAATGGATACAGATAAAACCAAGATGTCAGAAATGGACTTTAGGGTAACAGTTATGAAGACGGTAGTTAGAATGGAGAAATCTATTAATGGTAACATAGAATCTCTAAGGGCAGAAATGAAAGCTGAACTGGCAGAACTTAAAAATGCTATCAATGAGATCCAATCTAATCTAGATACTCTAACAGTTAGGGTAAATGAATCAAAAGAACGAATTAGTGATCTAGAAGACAAATTGATAGAAAAGAAGGAAAAAGAGGAGGCCTGGGGAAAAAAGCTTATAATCCATGAAAACAGAATTAGAGAAATAAATGATGCCATGAAACATTCCAGTGTCAGAATTATTGGGATCCCTGGGGTGGGGGGTGAAAAGAAAGAGAGGACTAAAATATATATATTTGAGCAAATCATAGTTGAGAACTTCCCTAATCTGGGGAATGAAACAAACATTCGTGTCCTAGAAGCAGAGAAGACCCCTCCCAAGATCAAGGAAAACAGACCAATGCCCTGGCATGTAATAGTAAAACTCGCAAATCTTAGAACCAAGGAAACCATCTTAAGGGCAGTTAGGGGGAAGAGATTCCTTATGAACAGAGGGAGGAACATCAGAATAACATCAGAACTATCCACAGAGACCTGGCAAGCCAGGAAGGGCTGGCAAGACATATTCAGGATACTAAATGAGAAAAACATGCAGCCAAGAATACTTTATCCAGCAAGGCTGTTATTTAGAATGGATGGAGAGATGCCAAGTTTCAAAGACCAACAGAAACTGAAGGAATATGTGACCACTAAGCTGGCCCTGCAAAAAAATATTAAAGGAGGTAATATAAAAGGAGAAAGACCCCAAGAGGGATATAGAAGAGAAATTTACAGAGACAATCTTAGAAATAAGGACTTCAAAGGCAACATAATGAGAATAAATTCATATCTTACTTTTCTTTTTTTTAATTTTATTTTATTATGTTATGTTAGTCCTCATAGAGTATATCGTTAGTTTTTGATGTAGTATCTTTCAATAAACACTCAATGTGAATGCCCTAAATGCTCCCATAAAACAGCACAGGGTTGGGGCGCCTGGGTGGCTCAGTTGGTTAAGCGACTGCCTTCAGCTCAGGTCATGATCCTGGAGTCCCGGGATCGAGTCCCACATCGGGCTCCCTGCTCGGCAGGGAGTCTGCTTCTCCCTCTGACCCTCTTCCCTCTCGTGCTCTCTATCTCTCATTCTCTCTCTCTCAAATAAATAAATAAAATCTTTAAAAAAAAAAAACAGCACAGGGTTGCAGATCATATAAAAAGACAGGACCCATTATTATGCTGTCTACAAAAGACTCATTTTGAACCTAAAGATACATCCAGACTGAAAGTGAAGGGATGGGGATCCATCTTCCACGCCAACGGACCTCAAAAGAAAACTGGGGTAGCAATTCTTATATCAGACAAATTAGATTTTAAGCTAAAGACAGAGAAGGATACTATATCATTCATAAAGGGTCTATCCAACAAGAAGATCTAACAATTGTAAATATCTACACCCCCAACATGGGAGCAGCCATCTATATAAGCCATCTGTTAACCAAAATAAAGAATCATATTGATAATAATACATTAATTGTGGGAGACCTCAATACTCCACTCTCAACAATAGATCATCTAAGCAGAAAATCAACAAAGAAACGAGAGCTTTGAATGACACACTGGACCAGATAGACCTCATAGATATATACAGAACATTCCACCCTAAAACAACAGAATACTCATTCTTCTCGAGTACACATGGAACTTTCTCCAGAATAGACCACATACTGAGTCACAAATCAGGTCTCAACTGATACCAAAAGATTGAGATTATTCCCTGCATATTCTCAGACCATATCACAAGAAAAAATTTGGAAGAAATTCAAACACTTGGTAGCTAAAGACCACTCTGCTCAAGAAAGTTTGGGTCAACCAGGAAATCAAAGAAGAACTTAAACAATTCATGGAAACCAATGAGAACGGAAACACATCAGTCCAAAACCTATGGGATACCACAAAGGTGGTCCTACGTGGGAAATACATAGTCATCCAAGCTTCACTCAAAAAAAAAAAAAAAAAAACACAGAAAAATCCGGGCACCTGGGTGGCTCAGTTGGTTAAGCGACTGCCTTCGGCTCAGGTCATGATCCTGGATTCCCGGGATCGAGTCCCACATTGGGGGGTCCCTGCTCAGCAGGGAATCTGCCTCTCCCTCTGACCCAACCCACTCTCATGCTCTCTCTCTGTCATTCTCTCTCTCAAATAAATAAATAAAAATCTTTAAAAAAAACCCAGAAAAATCCTGAATTCACCAACAACTTTACACCTTAAAGAAGGGGAGAAAAAGCAACAAACAATGCCTAACCCACACATTACAAGAGAAATAATTAAGATTAGAGCAGAGATCAATCAATTAGAAACCAGAAACACAGTAGATCAGATCAACGAAACTAGAAGATGGTTTTTTGAAAGAATTCATAAGATCGATAAACTGCAGGCCAGACATATCCAAAAGAAAAGAGAAAGGACCCACCCAAAATAATAAAATTATGAAACAGAAGGAAAGTATCCAGACTCATTCTATGAGGCCAGCATTACTTTAATCCCCAAACCACGCAAAAACCCCATCAAAAAGGAGAATTTCAGACTGATATCCCTGATGAATATGGATGCCAAATCCTAGCTAATAGGATCCAACAATACATCAAAAGGATCATCCACCATGACCAAGCAGGATTTATCTCTGGGATGCAAGGGTGGTTCAACATTAGCAAATAAATCAATGTGATAGAACACATTAAAAAGAGGAGCAAGAAAAACCATACGGTGCTCTTAATTGATGCAGAAAAAGAATTTGACAAAATACAGCATCTTTCCTGATTAAAACTCTTCAGAGTGTAGGGACAGAGGGGACATTCCTCAAGTTCATAAAATCCATCTATAAAAAACCCACAGTGAATATCATCCTCAATGGAGAAAAGCTGAGAGCCTCTCCCTTAAATCAGGAACATGTCAAGGATGACCACTCTCACCACTATTGTTCAACAAAGTACTAGAAGTCCTAGCAACAGCAATCAGAAAACAAAAAGAAATAAAAGGTATTCAAATTGGCAAAGAAGAAGTCAAACTCTCTCTTTTTGCAGACGTCATGATACTTTATGTGGAAAACCCAAAAGACCCCACCCTCAAATTACTAGAATTCATACAGCAATTCAGTAATGTGGCAGGATACAAAATCAATGCACAGAAATCAGTTGCTTTCTTATACATTAACAATGCAACTGTAGAAAGAGAAATTCGAGAAGCAATTCCATGTACAATAGCACCAAAAACTATAAGATACCTTGTAATATACCTAAACAAAGAGGTAAAGGATCTGTACTCTAGGAACTACAGAACACTCATGAAAGAATTTGAAGAAGACACAAAAAGATGGAAAAATCTTCCATGCTCATGGATCAGAAGAATAAAAATTGTTAAAATGTCTATGCTACCCAGAACAATTTATACCTTTAATGCCATCCTGATCAAAATTCCAATGATGTTTTTGAGTGCTGGAACAAAAAATCCTAAAATTTGTAATGGAATCAGAAAAGACCCCGAATCACAAAGGAAATGTTGAAATAGAAAAACAAAGGTGGGGGCGTCAAGTTGCCTGATTTCAAGCTATATTACAATGCCGTGATCACCAAGACAGCGTGGTACTGGCAAAAAAACAGACATATAGACCAATGGAACAGAATAGAGGGCCCAGATATGGACCCTCAACTCTATGGTAAAATAATCTTGGAGGAAGCAGGAAAAAATATTCAATGGAAAAAAGACAGTCTCTTCCATAAATGGTGCTGAGAAAATTGGACAGCTAATACAGAAGAATGAAATTCGACCATTCTATAACACCATACACAAAAATAAACTCAAAATGGATGCAAGTCCTCAATGTGAGACAGGAATCCATCAACATCCTAGAGGAGAACATAGGCAGTAACCTCTTCAACATCGGCCACAGCAACTTCTTTCAAGATATATCTCCAAAGGCAATTAAAACAAAAGGGAAAGTGAAATTTTGGGACTTCATCAAGATAAAAAGCTTCTTCACAGCAAAGGAAAGAGTCAACAACACAAGAGGCAACCCACGGAATGGGAGAAAATTTTTGCAGATGACACTACAAAGCACTGACTTCCAAGATCTATAAAGAAATCCTTAAACTCAACACTCAAAAAGCAAATAATCAAGTCAAAAAATGGGCAGAAAACATGAATAGACACTTCCCCTAAGAAGACATACAAATGGTTAACAGACACATGAAAAAAATGTTCATCATCATTAGCCATCAGGGAAATTCAAATCAAAACCACATTGAGATACCACCTTATACCAATTAGAATGGCAAAAATGGACAGGGAAAGAAACAACAAATGTTGGAGAGGTTGTGGAGAAAGGGGAACCCTCTTACACTGTTGGTGGGAATGGAAGTTGGTACAGCCACTTTGGAAAACAGTGTGGAAGTGCCTCAAAAGAGAGCTACCCTATGACCCAGCAATTGCACTCCTGGGTATTTACCCTAAGGACACAGATGTAGTGAAAAGAAGGGCCATATGCACCCCAATGTTCATAGCAGCAATGTCCACAATAGCTAAACTGTGGAAAGAGCTGAGATGCCCTTCAACAGACAAATGGATAAAAAAGATGTGGTCCATATATACAATGGAATATTACTCAGCCATCAGAATGGATGAATGCCCAACTTTTACATCTTCGTGACTTCGAAGTCACAACTTCGAAGATTATGCTAAGTGAAATAGGTAAAGCAGAGAAGGTCAATTATCATACAATTTCACTTATTTGTGAAACATAAGGAATAGCATGGCAGACACTAGGAGAAGGAAGGGAAAAATGAAGGGGGCGGAAATCGGAGGGAGAGATGAACCATGAGAAACTATGGACTCTGAGAAACAAACTGGGGGTTTTAGAGGGGAGGAGGATGGGTGGATGGCTTAGCCCGGTGATGGGTATTAAGGAGAGCACATATTGCATGGAGCTCTGCGTGTTATACGTAAACAATGAATCATGCAACACTACACCAAAAACTAATGATGACTATGGTGACTAACATAACATAATAAAATTAAATTAAATTAAAAAAAAACAAAAAAAACAAAAAAAGAAAATGTAGCTCTACAAAACAAACAACCAAACAAACAAAACAACAACAACGAAAGTCATTGCTCATGAGAAACTCACAACCTGGCAGAGGAACCCAAGCAGAGTGTTCAAGATACACTCTGGGAACCCTGAAGAAAATTGTCAGAGTTTGGAGTCCCTGGAAATCAGAGACAAAGATCAGCATGCAGAAGAAATATCCTGAGTACCCTTGAGACCAACACTTATGGAAATGAAAGAAAGGAAGTAGAATTGGGCATAGAGAGAACTGACCCATAATGCAGTATCAACAGAGGCTTCAGCTCACCCTACAGGTAATTCTGAAATTTTAATAACCCCTCAGCATTGCCTCACATTGTGTAAGCCTTCATATCCCCATATTTAGCACTCACTGGAAGCATACCTCTCTGCCTTTGTTCTAGAAAGGGGGCATAACCTTGGGAAAGCCACCTCTCTTCCAATGAATAAACTCTGGAGGGTATTATGCTGAGTGAAATAAGTCAATCAGAGAAAGACAATTATCATATAGTTTCACTCATATGTGGAATATAAGAAATAGCACAGAGGATCATAGGGGAAGGGAGGGAAAACTGAATGGGAAGAAATCAGAGAGGGAGACAAACCATGAGAGACTCTTGACCCTGGGAGACAAACTGAGGGTTGCGGAAGGGGGGGTGAGTGGGGGTTGGGGTAACTGGGTGATGGGCACTAAGGAGGGCATGTGATGTGATTAGTGCTGGGTATTATACGCAACTGATGAATCACTGAACACTACATCTGAAACTAATGATGTACTGTATATTGGCTAATTGAATTATTATTATTTTTTAAATGAGTAAACTCCTGATGGAAGTTGATAGCTAAGAATCATATTCCACTGTCACTCCCAGAACTCCCATTGGGACAGTAAATTCTTCATTCATTTCTGTAAGTAGGCTAGGAAGTTCATTAAAGACCACCATAATGTACAACTGGCTGTTGAATTATTCTTTCTGTGTGCCTGCATCATTTTTGTCAAATATATCAAAAACACTGCAAAGACTCTGCAAACAGGAGGAGCTCAATACCTGTATGTCAAAGAATCCCAGAACCAGTTTTGAACTTGTTGAAAAAAAGTTGCAACATATGAAGTGGCTAATTTTGCATTTCTTTTTTTCTTATTTATTACGGTTTCTGTCCATCATTTTATATATCTTTAATAATACATTTTTTGGACTTCTGCCCCCAAGATTTTAAGACAGAAGACATGTTTCTAAAAATCAAAGAAGAACTAAATAATAAATAAAGGGCCAAGCATTAAAGTGCTCCTCAATGAAGGAATAGAAATTCAAACCCAAAGCAGAAAATGGCACAGCTCATTGTGGTTACCAACAGGGAGGGTGTGCCTAGTAGTCCCATGGCTTTATCTCAGTCTTTCTCATGTCAGAAGCTCTGAGTGATTGCCCTGCCTGCCTACTCTGTCATCTTAAGTCCTGGGCACCTTAATAAGCAGCTCACCTGGCTACTGTATAATTATCTAAGCACTTTTATTCTTTGAAAAGGTTGTTTTCCACTCACCTAGATTCATAGAGTGACCTTTCAGCCCTTTACTTCTGAGAATCAGAGAAAGCTAAGGGAAGGGAAAAGATTTAGTTCAGGGTCTCAGCAAATTTGGTTCAGTTCACCAAACATACCCTGAGCACCTATTGTGTGCCAGGCCTTGTGTTGTGTTCTGGTAATGCTGATAAAGTATACAAATTTTTGTCCACCAGCAGTTTCTAATCTAATAGGGTAAACTGTTAGAAAATAAGACAATTACAATAGAGTTTGAAGAGGTTGGCACTCAGTCAAGAATGGTGATAAGAACCAAGATTCAGAAGATAGAATTTCCACAGAGCACTAAATGAGAAAAATATGCAGCCAAGAATACTATATCCAGCTAGGCTGTCATTGAAAATAGAAGGAGAGATAAAAAAGCTTCTAGGACAAACAAAAACTAAAAGAATTTGCAAACACCAAACCAGCCCTACAAAAAATATTGAAAGGGATCCTCTAAGCAAAGAGAGAGCATAAAAGTAACATAGACCAAAAAGGAATAGAGACAATATACAGTAACAGTCACCTTACAGGCAATACAATGGCACTAAATTCATATCTTTCAATAGTTACCCTGAATGTAAATGGGCTAAATGTCCCAATCAAAAGACAGAGGGTATCAGACTCGATAAAAAAAAAAACAAGACCCATCGATATGCTGCCTGCAAGAGACTCGTTTTAGACCCAAAGACACGTCCAGATTGAAAGTGAGGGGTGGAAAACTATTTACCATGCTAATGGACATCAAAAGAAAGCTGGGGTGGCAATCCTTTTATCAGACAAATTAGATTTTAAACCAAAGACTGTAAGAAGAGATGAGGAAGGACACTATATCCTACTTAAAGGGTCTATCCAACAAGATCTAACAATTGTAAATATCTATGCCCCTAACATGAGAGCAGACAATTATATAAGCCAATTAATAACAAAATCAAAGAAACACATTGACAACAATACAATAATAGTAGGGGACTTTAAGACCCACCTCACTGAAATGGACAGATCATCTAAGCAAAAGATCAACAAGGAAATAAAGGCTTTAAATGACACACTGGACCAAATGGACTTCACAGACATATTCAGAACATTGCATCCCAAAGCAACAGAAAACACATTCTTCTCTAGTGCCCATGGAATATTCTCCAGAATAGATCACATCCTAGGTCACAAATCATATCTCAACCAGTACCAAAATACTGGGATCATTCCCTGCATATTTTCAGACCCCAGAGCTTTGAAACTAGAACTCAATCACAAGAGGAAAGTCAGAAAGAATTCAAACACATATAGGTTAAAGAGCATCCTACTAAAGAATGAATGGGTCAACCAGGAAATCAAAGAAGAATTTAAAAAAACAGAGAAACCAATGAAAAGGAAAACACAACTGGTCCAAATCTTTGGGATGCAGCAAACGCAATCCTAAGTAAGACGAAAGTATATAGCAATACAAGCCTTTCTCAAGAAACAAGAAAGGTCTCAAATACACAACTTAACCCTACACCTAAAGGAGATGGAGAAAGAACAGCAAATAAAGCCTAAACCCAGCAGGAGAAGAGAAATATTAAAGATCAGAGCAGAAATCAATGAAACGGAAGCCAAAAGAACAGTAGAACAGATCAACAAAACTAGGAGCTGGTTCTTTGAAAGAATTAATAAGATTGATAAACCCCTGGCCAGACTTATCAAAAAAAAAAAAAAAGAGAGAGAGAGAAATGATCCAAATAAATAAAATCATGAATGAAAGAGGAGAGATCATAACCAATACCAAAGAAATACAAACAATTATAAGAAAATACTATGAGCAACTATATGCCAGCAAATTAGATAATCTGGAAGAAATGGATGCATTCCCAGAGATGTATAAACTACCAAAACTGAACCAGGAAGAAATAGAAAACCTGAACAGACCCATAACCACTAAGGAAATTGAAACAGTAATCAAAAATCTCCCAAAAAACAAGAGCCCAGGGCCAGATGGCTTCCCAGGGGAATTCTACCAAACATTTAAAGAAGAATTAATACCTATTCTTCTGGAATTGTTCCAAAAAATAGAAATGGAAGGAAAACTTCCAAACTCATTTTATAAGGCAGGATTACCTTGATCCCAAAATCAGACAGAGACCCCATTAAAAAGAATTACAGACCAATATCCCTGATGAACATGGATGCAAAAATTCTCACCAAAATACTAGCCAATAGGATCCAACAGTACATTAAAAGGATTATTCACCACAACCAAGTGGGATTTATCCCTGGGCTGCAAGGTTGGTTCAACATATGCAAAACAATCAGTGTGATACAATACATTAATAAAAGAAAGAACAAGAACCATATGATCCTCTCAATAGATGCAGAAAAAGCATTTGACAAATACAGTATCCTTCTTGATTAAAACTCTTCGGAGTGCAAGGATAGAGGGTACATGCCTCAATATCATAAAAGCCATCTATGAAAAACCCACAGTGAATATCATTCTTAATGGAGAAAAGATGAGAGCCTTTCCCTTAAGAGCAGGAACACAACAAGAATGCTCACTCTCGCCACTATTGTGCAACATAGTACTAGAAGTCCTAGCCACAGCAATCAGACAACAACAACAACAACAACAACAAAAAATAAAAGGCATCCAAATCAGCAAAGAAGAAGTCAAACTCTCACTCTTTGCAGATGATATGATACTTTATGTGGAAAACCCAAAAGACTCCACCCCAAAACTGCTAGAACTCATACAGAAATTCAGTAAATTGGCAGGATATAAAATCATTCCACAGAAATCAGTGGCATTTCTATACACCAACAACAAGACAGAAGAAAGAGGAATTAAGGAGTCAATCCCATTGACAATTGCACCGAAAACCATAAGATACCTATGAATAAATCTAACCAAAGAGGCAAAGAATCTGTACTCAGAAAACTATAAAATACTCATGAAAGAAATTGAGGAAGACACAATGAAATGGAAAAACGTTCCATGCACATGGATTGGAAGAAAAATATTGTGAAGATGTCAATGATACCTAGAGCAATCTACACATTTAAGGCAATCCCTATCAAAATACCATCCACTTTTTTTCAAAGAAATGGAAAAAATAATCCTAAAATTTGTATGGAACCAGAAATGACCCCAAATAGCCAGTGGAATGTTGAAAAAGAAAAGCAATGCCGGTGGCATCACAATTCCAGACTTCAAGCTCTATTACAAAGCTGTAATCATCAAGACAGTATGGTACTGGCACAAAAACAGACACATAGATCAATGGAACAGAATAGAGAGCCCAGAAATGGACCCTCAATTCTATACTCAACTAATCTTCAACACAGCAGGAAAGAATGTCCAATGGAAAAAAGACAATCTTTCAACAAATGGTGTTGGGAAAATTGGACAGCCACATGCAGAAGAATGAAACTGGACCATTTCCTTACACCACACACAAAAATAGACTCAAAATGGATGAAAGACCTCAATGTGAGACAGCAGTCTATCAAAATAGAGGAGAACACAGGCAGCAACCTCTTCGACCTCAGCTGCAGCTTTATACAGCTCTTTCTTCCTAGAAACATCACCAAAGGCAAGGGAAGCAAGGGCAAAAATGAACTATTGGGACTTCATCAGATAAAAAGAATTTGCACAGCAAAGGAAACAGTCAACAAAACCAAAAGACAACTGACAGAGTGGGAGAAGATATTTGCAAATGATATATCAGATAAAGGGCTAGTCTTCAAAATCTGTAAAGAACTTACCAAACTCAGCACCCAAAGAACAAACAATCCAACCAAGAAATGGGCAGAAGACATGAACAGATATTTTTCCAAAGAAGACATCCAAATGGCCAACAGACACATGAAAAAGTACTCAGCATCACCCGGCATCAGGGAAATCCAAATCAAAACTTCAATGAGATACCACCTCACACCAGTCAGAATGGCTAAAATTAACAAGTCAGGAAACGACAGATGTTTGTGAGGTTACAGAGAAAGGGGAACCCTCCTACTCTGTTGGTGGGAATGCAAGCTGGTGCAGCCACTCTGGAAAACAGTATGGAGGTTCCTCAAATTTGAAAATAGAGCTACCCTGTGACCCAGCAATTGCATTACTGCGTATTTACCCACAGATACAAATGTAGTGATCCGAAGGGGTACTTGCACTCCAATGTTTATAGCAGCAATGTCCACAATAGCCAAAGTATGGAAAGAGCCAAAATGTCCATCAACAGGTGAATAGATAAGGAAGATGTGGTATATCTATCTATCTATCTATCTATCTATCTATCTATCTATCTATATAGATATAGATATAGATATAGATATAGATATAGATATAGATATAGATACACACACAATGAAATATTATGCAGCCATCAAAAAAGTTAAATTTTGCCATTTGAAACAACATGGATGGAACTAGAGGGTATTATGTTAAGCGAAATAAGTCAATCAGAGAAAGACGAGTATCATATGATCTCACTGACATGAGGAATTCTTAATCTCAGGAAACAAACTGAGGGTTGGTGGAGTGGTGGGGGGTGGGAGGGATGAGGTGGCTGGGTGATAGATACTGGGGAGGGTATGTGCTATGGTGAGCGCTGTGAATTATGTAAGACTGATGAATCATGGACCTGTACCTCTGAAACAAATAATACATTATATGTTTTTTAAAAAAAGAAGATATTAGGAAGGGAAAAATGAAGGGGGTGCATCTGAGGGAGAGACAAACCACGAGAGACTATGGACTCTGAGAAACAAACTAAGGGTTTTAGAGCAGGGAGGGGTTGGGGGATGGGCTAGCCTGGTGATGGGTATTAAGGAGGGCATGCACTGAATGGAGCACTGGGTGTTATACACAAACAATGAATTATGGAAAACTACATTAAAAAAACTAATGATGTAATGTATGGTGACTAACATAACATAATAAAATAAAATTTAAAAAAATAAAAAAATAAGATAGAATTGCCAGTATTTGAAAACAGTAAGGAAAATATTATCATGCACTAAGTGAGAATCAATGAAGTACTAATTACTGATGAAAATATAGCTCATTCTCTGTCTATCTAGGGGCACCTAGGTGGCTCAGTCAGTTAAGCTTCTGCCTTTGGAGGGTCCTGGGATCAATCTCCTGTCAGGCTCCCTGCTCAGCAGGGAGTCTGCTTCTCCCTTTCCCCCTGCCCCTGCCCCCGCTTGTACTCTCTCTCAAATAAATAAATAAAATCTTAAAAATAAGAAACCCTATGTAGGTTGGCTGTTCTGAACATTTAATGATGTTGAGGAGGGGAGGGAAGGAGAGATGGAGGCAGTGGTGGGAAGTTGAGCTACAGAGATATTTGAGCAGGAGTTGGATCTTGAAGGACTTTGTAATATACAGAGCTACTGACAGCCATCAAATGGTTTTGAGAATGGAAATAACATGCTCGTATATTTTCTTTGTAATTGTATGTTTTATTTATTTTTTAAAGATTTTATTTATTTATTTGAGAAAGAGAAAGAGAGCACAGAGGGAGAGTGACAGGGAGAAACGGACTCCCTGCTGAGCAGAGAGCCTGACGTGGGGCTCAATCCCAGGACCCTGAGATCATGACCCGAGGTGAAGGCAGATGATTTTAACCGACTGAGCCACCCGGGTGTCCCCATCATATGTTTTACTTTGAGATAATTGTGGATTGCCATGGAATTAAGAGAAACAATACAGAGGAATCCTTTGTACTCTCTACCCTGTTTTCTCAATAATAACACCTTGCAAAACTTCACCGGGCACCTGGGTGGCTCAGTTGGTTAAGCGACTGCCTTCGGCTCAGGTCATGATCCTGGAGTCCCGGGATCGAGTCCCACATCGGGCTCCCTGCTCAGTGGGGAGTCTGCCTCTCCCTCTGACCCTCCCCCCTCTCATGCTGTCTCTCTCTCATTCTCTCTCAAATAAATAAAAATCTTTAAAAAAAAAAAAAAACCCTTCACCAATAAGATAATGACTGTCATATAATAAAGATATAGAACATTTCCACAGGGATCCTTCATATTACCCTTTTATAAACACACCCATTTCCCTCTAATTCCTACCCCCTCCATTGACTACCCTCCCACCCCATTGAATAATGCTGCTATAAACATTTGTGTACAGATTTTTGTGTGAGCATAAATTTCCATTTTTAAGATTAATGCGCAAGAGTGCAATTGCTGTGTCATATGATAGTTGTAGTTCTACCATTTTCAATTATTACCAACAATGTGAGTCATCTAGTTTTTTGCATCCTCACCAGTATTTAGTGTTGTCACTATTTTTTTTCAATTTAGTCATTCTGATAGGTCTGTATTGATATCTAATGGTAATCTTAATTTGCATTTCATAATTACTAGTGATGTTGCAAATCTTTTCATGGACTTGCCATCTTTGATGAAATGTCTGTTCATGCCTTTTATCTATCTTCTATTTGGATTGTTTGTTTTGTTACTCTAGAATTTTAAATGTTATTTATACATTCTAGATATGAGACTTTTGTCAGATAAGTGGATTACAAATATTTTCTCTTAGTCTGTAACTTGACTTCATATCCTTAATAGGAGTCCTTAAGACAGAAATTTTTTTTTAATTTTGATGACATCTAATTTCTTAATTTTTTATGCAGTATGCTTTTGTGTCCTGTGTACGACTTCAACAAGCCCTAAGTCTCAAAGACTTCCTTCTATGTTATCTTTTAAGAGTTTTATAGTTTTACATTTTACATTTAAGTCTGTGATCCATTTTGAAGTTGTTGTATAAGGTGTGAGGTTTTGGTCAAGTTTATTTTTATGGCTACTAATGTCTAATTTTTCCAACATCATGAATTGAAAATGTTATCTTTCCTTCACTGAACTGCTTTTGTACCTGTGTGAAAAATCAGTTGGCTATATTTATGTATTCTCTGCTCTGTTCCAATGATATATCTATCCTTCTGCCAATACTACAGTCTTGATTACTGTAGCTATATATAATTTTTTGAAGTTAAAGCAATATTTATTCAATTTTCTTGCAATCATATTATCTAACGTGTAAGTGGTAATTATTTGACAAGAATACATTTCTTGCTAAATAAAATTTATTTTAAGTCCTCTATATTTGGATTTTTGTTCAGAAATAAATCGTATTTGGTTGTAAGGGTTTTCTATTTGTTTCAAGTTTTTATTTAAATTCTAGTTGGTTAACATATAGTGTAATATTGATTTCAGGAGTTGAATTTAGTGATTCATCACTTACATACAACATCCAGTGCTCATCAGAAGTGCCCTCCTTAATATCCATCACCCATTTAGCCTATTCCCCACCTACCTCCCTTTCAGCAACCCTCAGTTTGTTCTCTCTAGTTAATAGTCTCATGGTTTGCCTCCCTCTCTTTTTTTTTCTCCCTTCCCCTGTGTTCATCCGTTTTGTTTCTTAAATTCCACATATGAGTGAAATCATATGGTATTTGTCTTTCTCTGACTGACTTATTTCGCTTAGCATAATATACTCTAGTTCCGTCCATGTCATTGTGAATGGCATCTTTTTGATGGCTGAGTAATCACTCAAAAAAAAAAAAAACCACAAATAATCCAGTTAAGAAATGGGCAGAAGACATGAATAAACATTTTCCCAGAAAAGACATATTTGGATATAAGTTTTGAAATTGGGTACACTGATTCCTCTCACTTTATTTTCCTTTAAATTATTCTAGTGATTCCAGTTCCTTTAGCTTTCCATATAAATTTGATAATTATTTATATCTATAAAAACCTTGCTGGAATTTTGATGGGAATTGCAATAAACCAGAGGTTAATTTGGTGAGAATTTACTTCTTTACTCTGTTAAGACTTCCAATACATGAACATGTTTCCTCATTCATTTAAATCATCTTCAAGTTCTGTCATCAGATTTTTATAGTTTTAAGTATGTTTTGTTGGTTTTATACCTAAGTATTTTAAGTTTTGAGTGACTGTAAGTGGTATTATATTTTTAATTTCAGTGTCCATGTGCTCTTTGCTAGTACATAGGAATGCAATTGATTTTTTTATGTTGTTCTCATATCCTGAGACCCTGCTGAACTCAATTATTAATTCCTTTTATAGATTTCCCTGGAATTTTCTATGCAGCCTATCATGTCATCTGCAAATAAAGAGAGTTTTATATCTTCCTTTCCAATCTGCATGCCAATTATTTTCTTTTCATGCTTTATTGACTGATTAGAATTTCCAGCATGATTTTGAGTAAGAGTAGGAAGAACATACATCCCTGTTTCATCCCCTATCTTAAGTGGAAAGCATTGTCTTTCACTATTAAGATGTTAGCTATAGATTTTTTGTAGATGCTTAATATTAACCTAAGGAAGTTCCCTTCTCTTCCTACTTTTCTGAGAATTTCTATCATGAATGAGTTTTGAATTTTGTCAAATGCTTTCTCTGTGTCATTTAATATAATCATGTGCGATTTTTCTTCTTGTTCTATTAATATGGTGAATTACATTGATTAATTTTTCTAATATTAAACCAGTCTTTCATCAAAGCTCCCAAATTTATGTGTGTAGTTGTTTGTAATATTTCCTTATTATCTGTTTGATGTCTATAGGATCTGTAGTTATATATTATTTTAAATTCCTGATATTGGTAATTTGTGTCTTCCCTTTTGTTTTCATTTGTGTTGCAGGGATTTGTCATTTTTAGTCACACTTTTAAAGAACTAGCTCTTTGTTTCATTTATTTTTTCCATTGTTTTTCTGCTTACAATTTTATTGACCATTTTTGTTTTGTTTTGTTTTGTTTAGAGAGAGAGAAGAGAGGCAGGAGGAGAGGGAGAGAGAGAATCTTAAGCAGGCTCTACGCCCAGCACAGAGCCTGACCTGGGGCTTGATCTCACAACACTGAGATCAAGACCTGGGCCACAATCAAGAATATTGCTTAAACAACTGAGCCACCAGGCACCCCTTCTGCTTACAATTTTATGAACTTTACTCTTATCTTCATTATTTTCTACGTTCTATTTTTTGGGGGTTTATAGTTTTCTGTTACTAGATTATTGAGGTGGGAGCTTAGGTTATTAATTTGAGACTTTTCCTCTTTTCCACAATAAAATTTCTTCCTAGTGCTGCTTTGGGTGTGTCCTGCAAGTTTTAATCTACAGTATTTTAATTTTCATTCAGTTCAGTGTATTATATAAATTCCCTTAAAACTTCCTTTTGACCTATGCGTTATTCAGTAGTGTGTTGCCTAGTAGCCAAATGTTTGGAGATTTTCCTGTTATCTTTCTCTTACTGATTTTTAGTTTTATTCCATTGTGATCAGAGAATACAATTGGTATGATTTAAATTATTTTAAACTTATTTAGGTTTGTTTTAGACCCAGGATATGGTCTACCTTGGTATACATTCTCTGGGCACTACTAAATAATGTATATTCTGTTGTTATCAGGTGGAGTTTCTATAAATATTGATTAGATCAACCTGTTAGTTGATAACATTGTTTAATTCTATATCTTTGCTGATTCTCTGATTAATTGTTTTGTCAATTAGTAAGAAAGGAATATTGAAGTCTCCAATGATAATATTTATTTGTCTATTTCTCCTTTCAGTTCTATCAATTTTTTTCTTCACATATTTTGCAGCTCTATTGTTTTTTGCATATATATTTAGGATCACTATGTCTCTTCTGTGGATTGTTTTGAAATTGGGTAGTTATTCAAATGGCATTAGACTCACTAAAATCTTGGCCTGAATAAGGAGAGAAAATGAGCAAGTTTAGGTGTCTGAACTTGAGACTTTTCAGGTTTCTTTATTGAAATTCATATCAGCATAGTTGAAATATACTTTGGAGATGCTCTAATCAGCTATTGCAATATTCAATTGTTGGAACAACCAAACGCACAAAAATCCATCTCTGACTTGAACCAGTGCCCATTGTGGGGTGCAAATTTGGCTAAAGGAGCCTGGTTTCAGAATGCGTGTTCAATGCAAGGTAGCATGTGTTTGTAAACTTAGTGGCAACAATGGTAATTGTCTAATGTAAACACACACAAAAAATAAGCAGTTTTCAAGGAGTATTTCTGGTAATGAAATGGAGTAAAGCATATATACTTTTTTCTTTGTATTTATATGTATTTTTATATAAGTAGAATTTATTTATATTTATATATAGAGAGAGAAAATGGAAATTTGTAGGATTATACTACACTAATCCCAAAGGTTTTTTTTTTAAGATTTTTTTTTATTTATTTGTGAGAGAGAGCAAGAGAGCACAAGCCAAGGGAGAGGCAGAGGGAGAGAGAGAAGAAGGCTCCCCACTGAGCAGGGAGCCTGATGTAGAGCTTGATCCCAGGACCCTGAGATCATGACCTGAGCCGAAGGCAGTTGCTTAACTGACTGAGCCACCCAGGCATCCCTAATCCCAAAGGTTTATTCCAATTCTGATGCACTCTGATTTTATTCTGTTGGTAACTGTGAGGCATCAAAAATGTCTGAGGATGGCAGCATCCTGCCAAAGATGATTAGAAACATTACCCTTTAAAGCAATGTTTCTGAAAATATTTCATAAATTTTGTGCCCAGAGCTCTATTTTAAGTGACTTAACGATTCTGATTAAGATGATCCACTGATTACATTTTAGGAAGTGTGGCTTCAAGTTCTAAATCCTGAAGTTGTTTGATCACACATTATAGAAGGGGACCATGTGGCGCTGGACAGCAGTTACTCAAACACACACACATGTTCTATGTGTCTTTCATATACAGTAATCCTTATTTTTGTGTGCCCTTCAGACTTAAAATGTTGGAAATGGAACTCATTTACCATTTGCCTCCAGTCCTCACCTGTCAGACTTACTCTTGTATTCACCATCTTGGTTAATCACATCTCCATTTATGTATCCACTCTAGCTAGGAATACTAAAGTTATCCTTGACTACTGTATTTCCCTGAAGCTTAGTAAACACTGTGCTCTTTCTAAAGTGCTTTTTAGCACCATTGTCTGCCTGCCAACCCCTAGTCTTTCTTTAATTTTTCAAACTTTAGTATATATCTCATTTCCTCTGAAAATCTTTTCCTTACCTAATGTCCCCTCCTCCCAACATAGATGTATTTATGAATAGTATACTTATGTTTGTCTTTGTGGTTATCATTGTATATTATAATTTATTTAATTAATGTTTTCTTTTCCTATTAGACAAAGAGCTCCTTGATGGAGTCTTCATCTTTAGGTCTCCAGGGAAAGGCACAGTAAGTATTTGTTGAATTAAATGTTTATGCACTTTTCCAGAAGAGGAGGGTGTTTCTGAGATCTGAGGCCTTGTACACTCTGCCCCAAGGACTGGGAGGAAGAGACCCATCCACTCTCAGAGACATTATTGGGTTAAAGATATCCTTGCTGCCTTCAAATATTTAAAGAGCTTCCTTGTGAAGAATGAATGAGATTTGATTTGTCTCTGTGGTTACAAAAGCCATATGTGGAAGCTATAGTGAGACAGATTTCAGTTTAAGAGAAATAAGAGCTATTAAGATTGCCAAAGGGGAAATAGGTTGCTCTGAGAACTCCTGAGTTTCCTTTGACTGGAGGTGTGTGAGCAGTAGCAGAGCAGCTACTTGGAGAAAACATTACAGAGAAGATTTAAACCATCATATGGCAGGGTTAGACTGAATAGCCTTCAAGGTTCCTCTAGAATGCATTCATTAAAGCAAGATGGAATGGAATAAGACTGAAACATATTCTCCTCTTAAACTCTTTCTTCCTCTAGCTTTCTTTATCTTTGTTAATGTACTATCACCCTTATCAGCATCCCAGGCTCAAAAACACAGAATCATATATCCTTTTATCACCTCATCCCAGTTTTTTTCCCATTACCAAATTCTGTAGATTCTACCTTTACATCATCATATCATCTCTTGAATCCACTCACTCCATCCACATTGACCTTGCTTTAATTCAGATGTTCTTTACCTCTCCCTTGGACCATTGCAACAGCCTTCTCCTAACTCTTGGTCACAGCTATCATAACAATAATCCTAAAATATCATTCCAGTCATATTACTCCCATGTTCAAAATCTTTTAACACACTACCATTATAAAAAAAAAAAAAAAAGCAAACAACTTGGGCGCCTGGGTGGCTCAGTTGGTTAAGTGACTGCCTTCGGCTCAGGTCATGATCCTGGAGTCCCGGGATCGAGTCCCGCATCGGGCTCCCTGCTCAGCAGGGAGTCTGCTTCTCCCTCTGACCCTCTTCCCTCTCGTGCTCTCTATCTCTCATTCTCTCTCAAATAAATAAATAAAATCTTAAAAAAAAAGCAAACAACTTGTTCTGCAATTCAGAGGTCCTCCAAAATCTAGTAGTGACCTACCTGCCCAGCTGCATCTCCCCCTATTTTTTTGCATGATAACACTGCTCCAGTCAATCTATAATATTGAAGACTCCCAGAACAAGCCCTGTTGTTCACTCCCCACCCCATCTCTTACTGTCTAAATCTTACATCTATCTTCAAGGACTAGCTAAAATTTTATCTCTTCTTTAAGGTCCATCATAAATATTCCCCCTCTCCATTACTTTATAAAACATTTATTTTCTTCTATAAACTGTAATAGTATTTTTTAAAATAATTTATTTATTTATTTGAGAGAGAGAAAGAGAGGAAGAGTGAGAGGGAGAAGCTGACTCTCTACTGAGTGGAGCACCCCATGCGGGGCTTAATCCCAGGACCCTGAGATCATGACCCAAGCTGAAGGTAGACACTTAACTGACTGAGCTACCCAGGTGCCCCTACAATAGTATTTTTGATTAGTGTTTGCAAGATGTATCATTATTAGATTTTTTTCAACATATATTCATTTATATTTAAGAGAGAGTTTCTTATAGATGGCATACACTTGGGTTTGCTTTAAAAGAAAAATCCTGTCTGAGAACCTCTACTTAGCCAGAGTAATTTGTTTATATTTTTAAATGATTTTTATGACTGTCTAGCTTGTATAGTAACAATACAAATAGTTAAAATTTGAGAATGTTTATTATGTGTTAACTACAATTCTAAATATTTTACATATTTTTTTAAAGATTTATTTATTTATTTGAGAGAAAGGTACTATTATAGGTACTTTTATTATCCCCCATTTTATAGGTAAAGAACTCAAGGCTTAGGAACTTGCAATATTAAATCTTTTGAACAATTATACACAGAACAGTCAAGTGATTTTCCCAACAAAGCACACTTGTGGAGGAAAAGAAGCTGCTAGGCCCAAAACTTGTTACTTTTGCTTGTGTCATGCTCCCTGTCTGGACTACAGTGCATGTGTATGGGCTAATCTGTACTTTATTCCAACCCTACCTCAGAAATCCTCACACCATGGCTTGAAACTGGACCAGGAGGGAAAGATTTCAGTCTAACTTTCCTGTGGATGATGGGCAGGAAGAAAGGAGAAATATCAGAACAGGTCATGATTTGAAAGTAGGATTTCTACTGGAGGTTAAGAGGCAGACAGAACTAATGTCCTGGCTCTTTTTCTTCCTGGCTATGTAAGCTTTGGCTTCATCTCTGCTGAACCTTGGTATTTAAGCTGGAATGTTAAAGTAGAATTTTTTAAAAAAATTCACAGACCTGGGCCACCTGAGTGACTCAGTGGGTTGAGCATCTGACTATATTGACTCAGGTCTAGATCTCACAGTCATTAGTTTGAGCCCCACATTGGGAAGACTACTTAAAAAATCAAAGATCTGTTAAGAGAAATCTGTCATTTTGTGTCTATATCTGTATGAGAATCCACATCACTTCTGGTACTACATCTGACCTGCTGTGCAGCCTTGACATGTGACATGAAGAAGGTCAACTGGATATTCTCTAAAAGGCCCTTACACTCTGATACTTTGCTGGGGGGAGAGGGGAACAGGATAAGACAAGTGATTGTTTTCCACAAAGAAGCCAGTGGGCTATTTTGAAGGCTTCCCATCATGGTTGTTTCCTTCCTTGGTCTGGGAAGGAATAAAATAGTGTCTTTAATCATCATTATTTTCATCATGGTCACCAAGAAACATGTTCTGTGGCCTATTGTGTGTGAGTTATGCTTAGAAAGATTCATATTTGTAAACAATGTAATATTATTCAGCCATCAGAAAGGATGACTACCCAACTTTTGCATCAACATTGATGGGACTGGAAGAGATTATGCTAAGTGAAATAAGTCAAGCCCAGAAAGTCATTTATCATATGGTTTCACTTATTTGTGGAACATAAGGAATAACATGGCAGACACTAGGAGAAGGAAGGGAAAAATGAAAGGGAGGGGGAATTGGAGGGGGAGACGAACCATGAGAGACTATGGACTCTGAGAAACAAACAGGGTTTTAGAGGGAAGGGGGTTTGGGGGAATGGGTTAGCCCAGTGATGGGTATTAAGGAGGGCATGCATTGCATGGAGCACTGGGTGTTATATGCAAACAATGAATCATGGAACACTACATCAAAAACTAATGATGTACTGTATGGTGACTAACATAACATGATAAAATTAAATTTAATTTAAAAAAGGAAGATTCATATTTGGTAACAATATATGTAAAACACCTACTTAATAATTGGTTGCAACTATACAACTCATGAAAATGTACAAAGTATCTACACCTATTAATTTCATTTTATCCCCATAGCAGTGTGTTTAGGATGATACCTATTCTTATCCCCATTTTGCAAATGAGCAAACTAAGTCTGAATGATTTGATAATTTTCCCAAAACCAGACAACATTGGCTGTGATATACCTTCACTTATTAAAGTGAAGTGGACAAAACCAGTACCCAAATCTATCTTAATCCAAATCATTTTACTATTTCATAGTTGCCTTTTAAAATAACTGACATACTATAATTGCCATGATCAACAATTTATAAAGAGATTTTATATCTATTAAATAGATTCATTGAGTAGAATGCTCTTTCTACACTCAAGAAACTTATAGTGTAGATGGGGAAGCAAGACATAAACATACTGATGAAAAGTACCAAAAGATTTGTACACAGTGAGAGTAGAGGAGAGGGAAAAAGCCCTGGAAGGACACAAGGCAAATATTCCTTTGAAAAAGCAGTGTTCTCATTGGGCTTTATGGAAGGTTTAGATGGGATGAAAGAAAGGTGGTAAGCCTTCCAAACAGGAAGAAAAATATGAGATGTGGAAGACCGTGAAATGGTCATGCAAATTGCAAGAAACCACATATTCTATCATGGGTCCATGGGAGAGTTAAGACTTGACCTTGACTTTCTTCTTCACAGCAGGTACTCTTTCCAACAAAATGCAGGGTCCAGTCTTGCTTTTTTCAGAGACAGCAGCAAGCAATGATTTTTACCAAACTATAATGTGTGGAGAATTGTTTTTTATTATTACCAATGTTCTTCAAAACACCTGGTGAGTAATCCTTTTTCCTTCTTTGGAAGAATTAAGAGGTTATGTGTCAGCATCACCTCCCCAGCTCTTCCTCACTTTAATATGCAATCAAGATACTTCCTGATTCCATCTTCAGCACTACCCAGATTCAGTAAGGACTAGGGAGCTCCTCAAGAAAATAAGAACCAGACTATGACAAATGGACAGATTTGGTGTCAACTGCAATAAGACAAATCAGAACACTTTCTCCTTTTTTTTAAGGCCATATTTTACCTTGATGGCTTTTTTAAATTTTAAAATAAATGTCAATTTGTAAAATGAGAGTAGCCTCTTTGTCTGTAGTTGAATCACTCTTGAAGTTCCAGGAATCATCTTTGTTTGTCGCCTCCCCTGCTTTCACTCTTAGCTGCCTGGTACCTTTTTCTCTTCGTGTTCCTTTCCCTCTCCTAGTCTCCAGATTCCCAGAAGTTCATCCACTAATGCCCTTTTTGTTAACAAATCATAGTCACTAATAAATGACTGGAGTTTGAGGTTCAACACTATCAGAAATTTTATCTTAACTATAGGGCTTGTGTGTATGTCTGGCTACTGATTGACTGAAAAATATCTTTCCTAACCACTAATTGAAGTTTCAGAATGAACAAATTAAAATGGCCTCACAGAATCTGTCCCTAACTTGGAGAGGAACCAAAGAACCAAACTGTTCTTCTGACATGGATGAAAGGACCCATCTCAAAAATATCTGAACCCACTTGAAATTTCAAAAGAACATGAGCTCAGGGCCCAAGCCCTGGGAGATGTCTTCTGCAGAGGCAGCTGGAGAGCTACAGGAAAAATACAAAATTCTTGTCCATTTTCATCTAATCCCACGCAGATCTAATCTCATCCTTTAAGAAACACATCCTTTAATAAATACTGTGTAAATAAAAGGGGGAAGAAAGCACCTCAAACATAATTTGTGTTTTATTTTTAGCTCAATTAACTTCCATAGCCATTAACTGGGCTGTGGCTTCAGGGCTTACCTGGAGAATAGCTCAAGGGCCTTTGGGCCTCCTCAGTCCAAGCCCCCTATCCTTTAGTGCTGAAGTGGTTTTGGGCTCAGAGCCCCAGAAGTCTGACAGCTTTGAACTGGCTAGTATAAGTCAAGTATGATTTTTGCATGTTGAAAATTAATTTTCAGACAGAAATAACTTTGTAAAAATTACAATTATATCCACCATTCTCCTTCTGAACATTCCTTTAGTTATATTTGTGAAATTGAGCAAGTCACATGCCCTTTCTAGGCCTCAGTTATCCTTTATATAAAATGACAGAAAAAAAAAAGGGTGGATTAAATCAATGGTTCTCAGATTTCATGGTATATCAGAATTACTGGAGGAGCATGTTAAAAATATACATGCCTAAATATCAGCCATATCAGTTCTGATTTATTAGGCCTAAGTTATAGCTCTGAGAGCTAAATTTTTTATAAGCTTCTCAGGTGATTCTGACGGACACCACTGAGCTCAATGCTCTCTAAACTTCCATTCCTATCTAAAAATCAATAAATTGTTATCTCCTGAAGAAATTTTGACATACAAATGTACCATTCAGTTCACTAAGAGCCTCAGACACATTATTTAGTACATTGAAAGTGGCCAGAGCTCTAAAAGTCTTAGCTAATGATAAGGAATGTGACTAAAACAGGAAAAAGTTCCATAAAACTCAGGAATGAAATGCAGGGCTCGTCATGTGAGAAAAATCAGGGAATACTATTGTCTAGAGCCCTTCTTTAATAAGATCTTCCATTTTGAACAATATTCAGTATTCAGTATCCCACTGACTTAGAACATGTAGCATTTTCAATATATGTAAAAGGATTTAGATCAAAGTCACTGAGTAAGACAGAGAGAAAGCTTGGATTAAAATATTTCAAATGTCCCAGTTATGGGTCCTAAGTGATGAGAGATCTACATGAGGCTCCCAGTTTCTGATTACCACACATCCCAGGGATGCCTGATAGTATGCCCCACTCTAAACCCCATCAAGAATTCTTAAAATCAAGTCCAGTGCATAAACTGTGCCTGTGCAAGCATAATAGACCCCAGACTTCTGCTCTTGTCCAGAGTGTTCTAGCCAACAGTTTGTCTCCATGGCAACCCTGCTTTGGCTCAGCCTGAAGATTAGGATGACTTCATTACATTGATAATGGGAAGTGAGATTTATTGTATGGAGAAGGTTCTTAATCCAAACTGCAACCGAGTCAACAAGCCATGTTTGTTCCTGTTATGAAGGACAACCTTATAGCCCACAGAACTCATGTTCTAAGCAAGCCCCACAAGGTGCCTATGGCCTTCCTCCTCCCTACTTCCCAATATTACTACCTGAGTGTTTTATAGGCTTGAACTTGTAAAGACCCAACAAAACCACCCACCTCATTCCATGGGCATACTTTAGGTTGCCCCATGTGGCAGCACTTTTAGATGCACAGTAACCCTTATTACATGCAAAATGGATTGTCCTGCTCAAGACCAGTCCTCAATGATAGAAATTGGTCCAATTAATGGAAATCATAGGAAGGCAGATTTCAGCACCAAATATAGGGGAAGGTATGCAACATTTACTGAGTGTTCACTATATGCCAACCCCTGTAGAAGGTACTTTTTAAATTTGTTACCTTGTTTAATCCTTAAGACTTTATAAGAAATGTATTAACCAGCCCATTTGAAAGGTGAAAAAAAAAGATCCAACATTGTTATTGGAAGAGGTGAAGTAATTGACAATAGGTCACTCAGCTGGCAAGGAGCAGAACCAGAATTCAAACCCAGACTTCTGAGTACAAAGGTTTTCTTTTATGTTTGATTCTAAAATATTATAATCTTGTATTTAAATATATGTCCTATTTTAATTGTTGTTTGTATCATATGTGAAGTTTAAGTCAAGATTCACAATAAGTATTTTTTTAAAGATTTTATTTATTTATTTGAGAGAGAGAGAATGAGAGATAGAGAGCACGAGAGGGAAGGGTCAGAGGGAGAAGCAGACTCCCCACTGAGCGGGGAGCCCGATGTGGGACTCGATCCCGGGACTCCAGGATCATAACCTGAGCTGAAGGCAGTCGCCCAACCAACTGTGACACCCAGGCGCCCCACACAATTAAGTATTTTTTAGTTCCTTTTTATATTTTAATTTTTTTATTTTTTGAGCATCAGTATGAACTCACAAAATTTTATGTATCTGAGTTACAATTATTGAGCACTATGTTTGTTTGTTCACAATCGGTCTTTGTTAGATATGTAGAGGCAAATGTCCAGATGTTGTTCTGGAATGAAGAAGTTGAAGTACTTACTAAGGAGCTAAATTACCTTGGCATAATTGTATGAAGTCTTGCCATCACCAGAGGGGCTGACTTACAGGTCTTCAGAGATGATTATTATATTTGACCAGAGAAAGGAACGCTCTTCCACTCTAGGGGCAAAAGAGACTTAGGGAAGTTTCTGTCTGGAGAAGGATAATATATTCAAAATTATTTTATCAGTGAAAAGCGATCTAGCATCTTGGAGTAAATGACCTTGCCTGAATTCTTTTCATTTATCCCTCCAAGTAAAAAACATGTCCACACAAAAACCTGTATATAAATGTTAATAATAGACCTAAACTAGAAACAACCTGTATTCATTTTCTAGGGCTGACATAACAAATTGTCACAAACTGGGTGGCTTAAAATAACAGAAACTTATTGTCTGGAAGCCATAACTCCAAAATCAGCAAGATTTTTTTTCCCCCAGGGGCTCTGAGGGAGAATCTGTTCCATGTGTCTTCATAGAATCTGGTGATTTGTTAGCAATCTTTGATATTTCTTGGCTTACAGATGCATCACTCAAATCCTCTGACTCCATGTGGCATTCTCCCTGTGTCTTGTCACATAGTCTTCCATCTGTGCATGTCTCTATGTGTCTAAATTTCTCTTTTGATAAGAATACCAGTCATATTGGATTATGGCACATGCTAATGATCTCATTTCAGCTATCTTTACTTTTGTAAGGCATTTCCAAATAAAGTCACATCCTCAGGTACTGGGAGTCAGAGCTTCAGCATATCTTTTGTAGGACACAAAGCAACCAATAACACAGTCAAAATGTCCTACAACATGGGATAGTTAAACAAAATGTGGTGCATACATACCATGGAATTCTACTCAGTAACACAAACAGTGAACTATAGATAGGCACAATTTAAATAGATCTTAAGTGCTTTATCTGAGTGGAATAAAAAGCAAATACCATTATCCATGGTTTCACTTTCCACAGTTTCAGTTAACCATAGCCAACCAAGATGCAAAAGAAGATGAACTTTCTGACATCATCAGATCAACAGTAGTTTAACACCAAGTCAAAATGCCTATGTTATTCAATGAATCATGGAACACTACATCCAAAACTAATGATGTAATGTATGGTGATTAACATAACAATAAAATTAAAAATAAATAAATAAATAAATGGAAAACATCCCATTAAAAATGCCTATATTATTCACCTCATTTCATCCCATCATGTAGGCATTTTATCATTTCACATCATCACAAGAAGAATAGTGAGTACAGTGGAATAACATACTTTGAGAGAAAGACCACATTCACATAACCTTTATTATAGTATATTGTTACAATTGTTCTATTTTGTTAGTAATTATTGTTAATCTCTCACTGTGCTTAATTTATAAATTAAATTTATCATAGGTATGTATTATTGGAAAAAAAACATAAGATATGTAGGGTTTGGTACTATCTAGTTTCAGGGATCCACTGGGAGTCTTGGAACATATCCCCCATGGATAAAGGAGGGGGACTACTGTATTGGAAAGTCACAAACTGTGTGATTCCATTTATATAGTATTTTCAAAATGCAAAAATTATAAAGATGTAAAATAAAGTAGTGATTTCTGGGGTGTAGGGGTGGTGTGTTAGAGGAAAGTAGTGATTATAAAGAGGTAACATCAGATAAATTTTTGTGATGATGGAACAGTTTTGTATCACAATTGCAATGGTGACTACATGAGTTTACTCATGTGATAAAATGGCATAGAACTACATACCCACATTGTGCAAGTGTCA
The DNA here is from genome assembly GCF_003265705.2 of Callorhinus ursinus. Classification (NCBI taxonomy): domain Eukaryota; kingdom Metazoa; phylum Chordata; class Mammalia; order Carnivora; family Otariidae; genus Callorhinus; species Callorhinus ursinus. Next base: position 3,301,528 of record NW_027397128.1, read on the forward strand.
ATTTCCTGGTTTTTATGTTGTTCTGTAGTTATATAAAATATTACCATTTGGGGAACTGAGCGAAGGGTACATGGAGCCTCCTTGTCACTTCTTATAAATGTATAATTATTTCAAAATAAAAAATCTTTCTTGTGATTTTATTTATTCTTTTTAAAATTCATGTATAATTATGTACAGTGTTATATTAGTTTCAGGTGTACCATATAATGATACTAAAATTCTATACATTACTCAGTGCTCATAAGGATGATGTACTCTTAATCACCTTTATCTATTTTACCCATCCCCCAAGCACCCAACTCCCCTCTGGTAACCACCAGTTTTTTCTCTATATATTTTTTAAAGATTTATTTATTTATTTTAAAGAGAGAGAGAGCACGGGGGGAGGGGTAGAGGGAGAGAGAATCTTAAGCAGACTCCGTGCTGAGCACAGAGCCCAACAGGGGGCTTGATATTATGTTCCTGAGTTCATGACCTGAGCCAAAACCAAGAGTCAGAGGTTTAACCACCAGGTGCCCCTGTTCTCTGTATTTAAGAGGCTGTTTTTTTGTCTCTTTTTTTTTTTTGTTAATTTTCTTTCTTTCTTAAATTCCACATATGAGTTAAATCTTATGGTATTCATCTTTCTCTGACTTATTTCACTTAACATTATAACACTCTAGATTCATTCATGTTGTTGCAAATGGCAACATTTTATTCTTTTTATGGCTAAGTAATATTCTATTGTGTGCCTGTATATATACACCACATCTTCTTTATCCATTCGTCTATTAATGGACACTTAAGTTGCTTCCATATCTTGACTATTGTCGATAATGTTGCAATAAACATAGGGGTGCATATATCTTTTTGAATTAGTGGGGTTTTTTGGAGGAAGAATACCCAGTAGTGGAATTATTGGATTATAGGGTGATACTATTTTTAATTTTTTGGGGAGCCTCCACACTGTTTTCCACAGTGGCTGCACTAAATTGCATTCCCACCAACAATACACAAAGGTTCCTTTTCCTCCCCCAAATTCAAAGTGTTTGTTTTTTCCCCAAAACAACAACAATAACAACAAAACAATCCTCTCAAAAATTGGGAGTTTCTTATTTTTCTGTTAACCACCACTCAGTCAGAATCCACATTGAGATTGGTAGCCAAGAGAGCAAAAACACAGTGGGTGACTTAAGTGTAAGCAGACCAGTGGCGTCTACTAAATGAGGGACTGTGGTTCCCAAGAAAGTGACAACAGATACCAGAACTGAAGTGGATGACAGAGCTTCCTGGAGACCTGGCAGGAGACTTGTTTGAAAGACACCTAGAGGATACATAGAAATACTTGCAGGATATGTGTGAGAGAAACATATTTTGCAGGGATTTGAGGTCCTATATGAGCAGGTAAGGGCATAAGCAGTGAAATGTGTGTTATGTGACCCTATATGATCCATAGGGTGGTAAAGCCTGGGAAAACCAATTATAAATACAATGTGTAAGTCCCATAGAAGAGTTAACAATAAAGTGCTATGGAATCTCAGAGGAGAGAATGTCTCACTGATTTAGGTTGAGAAAGACTTCATGGAAGAGGTAATATTCAATTTTGTAGTGTTAGGATTTCATTAGGCAGAAGAAATAACATATAAAAGCAGAGAAATATAAGTGAACTTAAGAAATTACAAATGGTCCATCAATGGATAAATGGATACAAAAAATCTATATCTATCAAAAATGTCATCTATCTATCAACTATCTATCTATCATCTATCTATCTATATCTACACACACACACACAAACCATAGAGGAATATTAACTATAGTCATCATTTTGTACATAACATCCCCAGTACTTATTTACTTTATAAATGGAATTTATACCTTATCACTATATTCATCCAATCCCCCCTTCCCCTAACCCTCACCTCTGGTAACCACAAATCTGATCTCTTATTATATGAGGTTTTTTTTAAGATTCCACATATAAATGAGATCCTACAGTACATGCCATTCTTGCCCTCAAGGCCCAGTCATGTTGTTTCAAATGGCAGGATTTCCCTATTTTTTATGGCTAAATGACATTCCGTTGTGATTGTGTGTGTGTGTGTGTGTGTGTGTGTGTGTGTGTGTGTGTGCTTATCTCATCACTTCCTGTCTATTCATCCATGGATGGGCATTTAGGTTGTTTCCATGATGTAGTTATTACAAATAATGGTGTTATAAACATTGGGGTGCAGACATCACTTTCACATAGTGTTTTTTTCTTTAAATATATTCCAAGAAGTGGAATTTCTGTATCATATGATAGTTCTATTTCTAACTTTTTGAGGAAACTCCATGTTGTTTTCCAAAGTGACTATACCAATTTACAATACTGCCAACAGTGCACTAAGGTTCTTTTCCCCACATTCTCACTAGCAGCTGTTTTCTCTTGTCTTCTTAATGATAGACATTCTAACAGTGTGAGGTGGTATCTCATTGTAGTTTTGATTTGCTTTTCCCTGATGATGAGTGATGTTGAGTGCTGTTTCTTGGACCTGTTGGTCATTGTGTATATCTTTTTTGGGGGATAGTCCATTCCTATCTTTTGCCCATTTTTTAATTGGGTTATTTGTTTTTTTGCTACTGAGTTGCATGACTTCAGTATATATTTTGGATATTAACCCCTTATCAGATATATGGTTTGAATTTCTTTCCATTTCATAAGTTTTCTTTTTCTTTTGTTTATTGTTTATTTTTTATCTTGTTGCCTATGTTTTGGATGTAATAAACTCAAAAATCATTACAAGACTCATGTTAGAGACATTTTCCCTTACGTTTTCCTCTATAAATTTTATGGCTTCTCTTCTTACATTTAAGTCTTTAATTCATTTAGAGTTAACTTTTGTCAGTGCTGTAAGATATGGGGTATAGTTTTATTCTTTTATATGTGAATATACAATTTTCCCAATACTATTTATTAAAGAAACTGTTTTTTTCCCATGGAGTGTTCATGGCTACTTTGTCAAATATTCATTGGTCATATATACATGGATTTGTTGATGGGCTCTAAATTCTGTTCCATTGGTTTAAGTGTCTGTTTTTATGGCAGTACCACACTGTTTTATTATATCTTAATAATATAGGTTGAACTCGGGAAGTGTGATGCATCATGTTTTGTTCTTCATCAGGGTTACCTTGACTATGTGGGATATTTTGTTTTTCCATATAAATTTTGGGATTTTTTTTTTGTACTTCTTTAAAAAGGGAATTAGAATCTTAATAGGGATTGTGTTAAATTGAATATGTAGTTGGCTTTTGGTAGAATGGACATTTTAACAATATTCATTCTTCCAATCTATGAACGTGGGACTCCTTTCTTTTTTTTTTTTAAAGATTTTATTTATTTTACAGAGAGAGAGAGCACAAGCAGGGGGATCGGCAAGTGGAGGGAGAGGGAGAAGCAGGCTTCCCGCTGAGCAAGGAGCCTGATGTGGGGCTCAATCCCAGGACCCTGGGATCATGACCTGAGCTGAAGGCAGATGCTTAACCATCTGAGCCACCCAGGCGCCCAAATGTGGGACTCCTTTCTATTTTTGTCTTGTTTGATTTCTCTCATCAGTGTCTTGTAGTTTTCCATGTAGTGATTTTTCACCTTCTGGATTAAATTTATTCTTAAATATTTCATTGTATTTGATGTCATTATAATTGGTATTGTTTTCTTCATTTTTTTCAAATAATTCATTGTTAGAATAGAGAATATTCATTTTTCTGATAGAAAAATAGAATATTCATTCTATTCATTAGAATAGAGTATTCATTTTTATGTTAATTTGTGTGTGTGTGAGTAAAGCAATACAAGTTTGTTAAGTGAAGATACAGAAAAAGCTCTCAGGAGTGAGAGGGGTCCCAACAGTGTTTCCAACGAGGGCCTTTAGGGTTAGTCTTTTATAGAAAGATAACCAAGGAACTTAGATTCTTTTAACATCTCTATTAATAACACCTTCAGTGGCCTACTTCTTTTTTAGGGGCTAGTTATTCTTTGTTGGTCACAGGTGATTGTCATAAAGACACCCACCCCACCCCACATTCCTAGGGCAGGGTGGTCTGATTTGTACCCTTATCTCTGGTTTCCCCACACCTCCACATTTTTAGGATTTCTGTGAGCCTAATCACAAAGCCCCCTATCTATCTCTATGTTAATTTTTTTAAATAAATGTTTTATTTATTTATTTGAGAGAGAGCAAGAGTGAATGAGAGAAAGCATGAGCAGGGGGGAGGGGTAGAGGTAGAGGGAGAAGCAGACTCCCTGCTAAGCAGGGAGCCAGATGCAGAGCTTGATCCTAAGATCCTGGGATCATGGCCTGAGCTGAAGGCAGAGGCTTAACTGACTGAGCCACCCAGGAGCCCTCTATGTTATTATTTTATTTTTTTTATCCTGCAACCTTACTGAATTCATTGATTAGTTATAAGTTTTTGGGTGGAGTCTTTAGGATTTTCTATAGGTAAATTCATGTCATCTAGAAACAGAGGCAGTTTTACTTCTTTTTCAATTCTGATGTCTTTTATTTCTTTTTCTTTCCTGGTTGCTCTGACTGGGACTTTCAGTACTATGTTGAATAGTAGCAGTGAGAATGTGCACACTTGTCTTTATCCTGATTTTAGAGGAAAAGCTTTCAACCTCTCATAATTGAGTATGATGTCCTTGTGGATTTCTCATATATGGCCTTTATTATGTTGAAGTACATTCCTTCTACACTTAATTTGTTGAGAATTTTCATCATAAATGATTATTGAATTTTGTCAAATGCTTTTTCTGTGTCTATTGAGATGAACATGTAATTTTTCTTTCATTTTATTAATGTTACAGAACACATTTATTGATTTGTATGTTGAACCATTCTTGCATCCCAGAGATAAATCCCATTTTATCATGGCAAATGATCCTTTTAATGTGCTGCTGAATTAAGTTTGCTAAATTTAATGTGCTGCTTAATAAGTATTTGGTTGAGAATTTTTGCATCTATATTCATCAGGAATATTGTTCTATAGTTTTCTTATAGTGCCTTTTCCTGACTTTGGTATGAGGATAATGCTGGCCTTATAGAATGAGTTTGAAAGTACATCTTTCTCTTTGATTTATTGGAAGAGTTGGAGAAAAAAATGGCATTAATTCTTCTTTAAATGTTTTGTAAAATTCTCCAGGGAAGCCATCTAGTCTTGGGCTTTTATTTGTTAGGAAGTTTTTGATTACTGACTCAATTTCTTTGCTGGTTATCGGTCTGGGCTTTTCTTCTGTGGGAGTCTTTTGCTTATTAATTCAATATTATTGGGAATTGGCCTATTTAGATTCTATCTTCCTAATTCAGTCTTAGAAGATTGTATGTTTCTAAGAATTTTTCCATTTCTTCTAAGTACCCCAATTTGTTGAAGTATAGCTATTCATATTAGCCTCTTATGATCTATGGTGTCAGTTCTAATGTCTCCTTTTATAATTTTGTCAATTTGGGTTCTCTTTCTTTGTTCCTTGGTTAGTCTAGCTATAAAGTTTTTCCAATTTTGTTTATCTTTATAAAAGTTAATACTCAATTTTTAAAAAATATTTTCTATTGTTTTCCTGTTTTCTATTTCATTTATTTCTGCTTTAATTTATTGTTTCCTTCCATCTGCAAATTTGGGGCTTCGTTTATTCTTCTATTTCTAGTTCCTTGAGGCATAGAGTTAGGCTGTTTATTTGAGATCTTTCTTTGCTTCCAGTTTTATTGGAAAATAATTTACATATTACTATATAAATTTAAGGCATGCAGCATGATGGTTTGATTTACATACACTGTGAAGTGAATACCAAAATAGATTCAGCTAACATTCATCTTCTCATATAAATACAGTTTAAAAGAAAAAGAAAAGAAAAAAAGTTATTTTTCTCATTCACAAAAGTATACTTTATCAAATTGCTGTAAGTTATAGATAGTTTAAGAGAAAAGAGAAAAAGTTTTCCTTAGATCTGGAAAACAAAAATTAAAGAACCAGCAATGTTTCAAAGTCACCAAAAATCTATAATCATCCTCATCTGTTCATTCAATTCCATGTAATTAATTCAATTCTGGTTCTGGTTATTCTTGAATTAACAATTTTATGAATCTATCAGCTTCTTCAATAGTTCTAGAAATTCTTACTCAGTCCAATAAATTTATAAGTTTTTTAAAAATAAGTCAATATCCAAAGAACACTGGTGCAAAACTATAATTTGGTTTTCTATTAAAAATGACAAAGTTTTCTTAGAGTATTGATCTTCTTTTTAAAAAAGAAATCATATAAAGGTTTTTCTTCACCTTTTGTGGGAAACCAAGATTTTGTGTCATCAAAATAATTTCCTGTGCTTCATGTTGTCTTTATCAGGTCTTTGATTACTTAAGAAAGCTGAATTTCTCATATTAAGAGCTAAGATTTTTGTTTTTTTAAGATTTTATTTATTTGTTTGTTTGTTTAATTTATTTGAGAGAGAGAGAGAGAACAAATAGGTGGAGGGGGTGAAGGAGAGGGAGATGGAGAAACAGACTCACTGCTGAGCAGGGAGCCCTATGTGGGGCTCAATCACAGAACCTGGGATCATGACATGAGCCAAAGGCAGACGCTTAACTGACTGAGCCACCCTGGTGCCCCAAGAGCTAGGATTTTTAACAGCTATGTAACTTTCTGTATTTGCTTTTGAAATCTTTTGTCACTTTGGTTAAATAGATAGCTAATTATTGTTTCACAGTGATCTGTGATCCTGTTTAGCCAGTGTGCAAAGTTTTGACATTTTTGACAACTTTCCCAAATAAAATTCTAGATGGAGTACTTTTTTTTTTATTATGTTATGTTAGTCACCATACAGTACTTCATTAGTTTTTGATGTAGTGTTCCATGATTCATTGTTTGCATAGATGGAGTAGTTTTGAGTTCAAACTAATTTTGAGATTTCCCAGGAGGTCCCTGGAAATCTTCAAAAGATTTATTTGTTATGTTAAATTACATGGGAAGCATTGTAAAATAAGCGATGGTAAACCTTCTTAGCTTATACGTGAATGGATATATGTTACAAATATAGATGCTCCAGGAATTGTTTGAAGTTCACAGAAATTTACTGATACCTTCTTAGTCCAGTTATTTATGTGAAAATGTATTTCACAGAAATAACTAAATTCTTTATCAAAGAACTTTCATCAGATCTGTAATCATGGCTATTTTAAGTCATTTATGATTCACAGTTATTCTTCTCTGAAAGCATTTGATTCTTCTCAGAAAATATTTATAGTCAAGTATGGCAAGAATGCTCTGTGATGGCATCACTTGAATAACTTTTGGACCATGCCACTGGACTAAGAATTTTTAGAACTATTGAAAAGATTTTTTTTTTATTTTGAGAACAAAAGATTTACTCTCTTAATATCTTTTCTATATATCATAAAACAGTGTTAGCTATAGTCATCATATTGTATATTACATCCCTAGTACTTAGTTATCTTATACCTGGATGTTTGTAACTTTTGACCACCTTCCTCCAATCTCCCCCTTCCCCCAAACTGTGCCTCTGTTAACCACAAATCTGTTCTCTTTTTCTATAACTTTGTAGGTCTTTTTTACATTCCACATCTAAGTGAAATCATACAGTATTTGTCTTTCTCTGTTTGATTTATTTCACTTAGCATAATGCTTTCAAGGTATACCTGTATTGTTGCAAATGGTAGGATGTCCTCATTTTTTATGACTGAATAATATTCCATTGTCTATATATACCACAACTTCTTTATCCATTTATCCGCTAATTGACACTTAGGTGTTTCTATGTCTTGACTATTGTAAATAGTTCTGCTAAGAACATGGGGGCAAAAATATCTTTTTTAGTATTTTTGTTTCTTTTGGATATATTCCCAGAAGTGAACTGTTTTAATCATATAGTAATTCTATTTTCATTTTTTTTCAAGTTCTTTACACCGTTTTACATAGTGCCTTTATCAATTTACAATAGCAACAGTATACAAGGGTTTTCTTGTCTCATCCATGCCAGCATTAGTTACATCTTATCTTTTTGATAATGGGCATTCTAACAGGTGTGAGGCAATATCTCATTGTGGTTTTAATTTGCATTTCCCTAATGACAAGTGACATTGAGCATTTTTTTTCATGTACCTGTTGGTCTTTTGTATATCTTCTCTGGTGAAATGTCTATTCAGCCCTTTTGCCTTTTTTAAAACAGTTTTTTTGGTTTTTGCTATTGAGTTGTATGAGGGTTTTATATCTGCTGGGTATTAACCCCTTATCAGATACATGGTTTGCAAATATTTTTTTCTCATTCCATAGGTTGTCTTTTCACTTTGTTGTTGATTTCTTTGGCTGTAGTTTACTGTTTAATATTTTTTAGTTTAATGTTTTAGCTTTTGGTTTAAGGCTTTTTAGTTTAATGTTGTCCCACTATTTTTTATTATGTTTCTTGTGCTTTAAGTGTCATATAAAAAAATCATTGCAAAGGCCTATGTCAAGAAGATTTATTCTTAAGTTTTCTTCTAGGAATTTCACAAATTCAGGTTTTACATTTAAGCCTTTAATCCATTTTGAGTTAACATTTATGAGTGACATAAGATATGAATCCAGTTTCATTCCTTTACATATGAATATCCAATTATCCCAGTACCATTTATTGAAGAGACTATCTCTTCTCCATTGAGTATTCTTGACTCTCTTGCCAAATAATGGTTGATGGTATATGCTTTGGTTTATTTTTGATCTCTCAGTTCAGATTCATTGATCTATTTGTCAGTTTTTATAAAAGTACTATACAGTTTTGATGACTATAAGTTTATAGTATATTTGAAATCAAAAATTGTAATAGCTCCTGCTTTATTCTACTTTCTTGGTATTTCTTGGTTTTTCTGGGTCTCTTGTGGTTCCATATAAATTTTAGGAGTGTTTGTTTTTCTGATTCTTCAAAATTACAATTTGAATCTTGTTAGGGACTGCTCTTAATCTATAGATAGCTTTTGGTAGTAATGACATTTTAATAATATTAATTCCTACAATTTATGAACAAGATACCTTTCCATTTATTTATGTCTTTGATTTCTTTCATTAATATCTTATAGTTTTAAAAACAGAAATCTTTCACCTCCTTAGTTAAATTTATTACAACTATTTTAGTGTTTTTGATGCTATTGTAAATAAGATGATTTTCTTTATTTCTTTTACAGAAAATTTGCTACTGGTATATAGAAATACCACTGATTTGAAGAGTGCCTGGGTGGCTCAGTAGATTAAGGGTCCAACTCTTGATCTCAGTTCAGATCTTGATCTCAGGGTCGTGAGTTTAAGCCCCACATAGGGCTCCATGCTAGGAGTGGAAACTACTTTAAAAAAAGAAATACCACTGATTTTTGAAGGTTAATTTTGTATCCTGTAACTTTACCAAATTTATTGATTAGATCTAATTTTTTTTTTGCTTGAGTCTTTAGGATTTCTCCATATAAAGTCATGTCCTCTGCATGTCCTCTGCAAACAGAAACAATTTTACTTCTTTTATAATTTTCACAAATTTTATTTTTTTCTTCCCTGATTGCTTTAGTTAGAACTTTTCCTTCCTTTTATTTTATTTTATTTTATTTTATTATTTTATTTTTAGAATTTTAACTCCAGTGTAGTTAACATAGTGTTATATTAGTTTTAGGCAGGGACGCCTGGGTGGCTCAGTTGGTGAAGTGGCTGCCTTCAGCTCAGGTCATGATCCCAGGGTCCTGGGATTGAGTCCTGCTTTGGGATCCCTGCTCAGCTGGGAGACTCCTTCTTCCTCTGCCCTCCCCCTTGCTCATGATCTCTCTCTTTCTCAAATAAATAAATAAAATCTTAAAAAAAAACTTTTGAATTATTCAGTTCAGTTACTGTATTTTTTAATTCTAGGATTTCTGGGAAGGTTCTTTTGATGGCTGCTATTTTCTCTTCAAACTTCCCATTTTGTTTATGTATTGTTTCCTAATTTCATTTAATTGTCTTTCTGTTTTTTTGTGTGATTCACTAAACTTAAGAGGATTGTTCTGAAATATTTGACAGTTCACAGATCTCCATTTCTTTAGAATCAGTCATCAGAACTTTATTAGTTCCCTTTAGTTATGTTATACTTACCTGTGTGGGGTGTGTGTGTGTGTGTGTGTGTGTGTGTGTGTGTTTCCTTGTGTGTGTGTGCATGTGTGTGTGTGATTCTTGATTCCTAACATTGGTATGTATGCATTTGAGTAATCAGACTCCTCTTCCAAATTTACATGTTTGCATTTCAAGAGAACATTTTTCACCAGTCAAATTAGTTTCGGTTGCTCTGTGTGTATGCTGATAATGTCTTTGGGCAGATGAGACCTGCTATCATGGTTTATTGTGGGTCAAGGTAACTCTTTGGGCTCTGAGCACAAGAATGGGTGTGTAACCCTGGCTGAGAACAGTTAAGACTGCTCAGCTGATTTTCTACCCACCTGAACCTGTAGGATGGACTCCATGGTTTCTTGGATACTCTGTTCATGCATACTAGATGGTTGGGTACTATATTCAGAGGCAGTAATGCTCTGAATTAGCTTCCCTGAAATGGCAGGGCAGCAGGATGGGACCCAGGGCCTGCAGAGTTTATTGCTTGGGGATATGAATCTGGCCTAAGTGTGCACTCAACTCCCTTGTCACATGAGGCCACCAGTTTTGCCATGCAGACAGGGAAACTATGGTTTGTGCTGTCTGTTTAAATGATGCTGTACAAAAAACTGTTTAATGGGCTATTCAGTTTCCTATGTGCTTTGGTTAGATTCCCTAGTCAGTCAGGTTAAAGAGCATATTCAAAAATGAGTGGGCTATGAATCAGGTTCCCTCCCTGGGCACAGTGGGAGAAGCAGCTCTCATATTAGCAAAGCTTTTTGTGTGTTTTTTAATTCCAGTGTAGTTAATATATAGTGTTATATTAGTTTCCCCATGTACAACATAGTGATTCAACAATTCCATATATTACTCAGTGCTCATCAAGAGAAGTGTACTCTTAATCCCCTTCACCTACTTCATTTATCCCCCTCCCACCAACCTCCTCTCTGGTAACCATCTGTTTGTTCTCTATAGTTAAGATTCTGTTTCTTCCTTGTCTCTTTTTTTCCCTTTGTTCTTTTGTTTTCTTTCTTAAATGTGGTTTTAACTCAAACAATCCCATATAACAAGTTCCCTGGCCAAGAAGGTTCATTTCCTTTGTTTTACAAACTATTGGCTCTACCTGCCTTCTCTAGGTTTGAGCACCACTGGGCCACATGGCATCCAGGAGTTGTCATCAACCCTTCTGGTCAGACGGGACTGGAAGGTACTCTTCATGGTGGGTAAGGCTATGTCTCAGCCCCCTTGTGTGGGAAACAGGGGAAGGGGCCTCTCAAGACAACTCTCAAATTTCTAAGCTGGGTCTCTGTTTATGAGGGGTTGGGAGCTACACTCAGTCTTGACTATGAATTAATCCCCTTCTGTGCCTGGTACTGGCTTTGCTCTGGGGGCAATCAGCTTTGCCTTCCTACCCTATGGCTGGAGTACCACTGGGTTACGCACCTTCCAGGAGTTGTTGCCATCCTTTCTTAAGACTTTTGAAATAAGAAAACATCATGAACAAATTTACACCAACAAAGTTATAAACTTGGCCAAACTAAATCAATCAGCATGATACATCACATTAATAAAAGAAAGGACAAGAACCATATAATCCTCTTGATTGATGCAGAAAAAGCATTTGACAAAATACAGCATCCTTTCTTCTTTAAAGCTTTCCACACTGTAGGGATAGAGGGAACATACCTCAATATCATAAAAACCATCTATGAAAAGCCCACAGTGAATATCATTCTCAATGGAGAAAAACTGAGAGCTTTTCCCCTAAGGTCAGGAACATGACAGGGATGCCCACTCTCACTACTGTTGTTCAACATAGTAACAAAAGTCTTAGCCTCAGCAATCAGACAACAAAAGAAATAAAAGGCATTGAAATTGGCAAAGAAGAAGTCAAACTCTCATTCTTAGTAGATGACATGATACTTTATGTGGAACCCCAAAAAACAACACACCAAAGTTGCTAGAACTCATACAAGAGTTCAGCAGCATGGCAGGATATAATATCAATGCACAGAAATCAGTTGCATTTTTATACACTAACAATGTGACAGAAGAAAGAGAAATTAAGGAATCAATCCCATTTACAATTGCACCAAAAACCATAAGATACTTAGGAATAAACCTAACCAAAGAGGCAAAGGATCTGTACTCTAAAAACTACAGAATGCTTATGAAAGAAATGGAGGCAGACAAAAAGATATGGAAAAATATTCCATGCTCATGGACTGGAAAAAATAAACATTGTGAAAATGTCTATGCTATCCAGAGCAACCTACACATTCAAAGCAATCCCTACGAAAATACCATTGGCATTTTTCACAGAGCTGGAACAAATAATCCTAAAACTTGTATGGATCCAGAAAAGACTTCCAATAGCCAAAGGAATGTTGAAAAAGAAAACCGAAGCTGAGGGCATCACAACACCAGACTTCAAACTATATTACAAATCTGTAATCATCAAGACAGTATAGTACTGGCACAAAAACAGACACATAGATCAATGGAACAGAATAGGGAACTCAGAAATGGACTCTCAAGTGTATGGTCAACTAATCTTTGACAAAGCAGGAAAGAATATCCAATAGAAAAAAGACAGTCTCTTCAAAAAATGGTGCTGGGAAAATTGGACAGCCACATGTAGAATGCAACTGGATCATTTTCTTTCACCATAACAAAGATAAACTCAAAATGGATGAAAGCCCTCAATGGGAGACAGGAATCCATCAAAATCCTAGAGGAGAACAAAGACAGCAACCTCTTCAACCTCGGCCACAACAACTTCTTGCTAGACACATCTACAAAGGCAAAGGATACAAAACCAATATGAACTCTTGAGACATCATCAAGATAAAAAGCTTCTGCACAGCAAAGGAAACAGTTGACATAACTAAAAGGCAACTTACAGATTGGGAGAAGATATTTGCAAATGACATATCAGATAAAGGGCTAGTATCCATAATCTATAAAGAACTTTTCAAACTCAACACCCAAAAAACAAACAATGCAATCAAGAAATGGGCAGAAGACATGAACAGACATTTCTGCAAAGAAGACATCCAAATGGCCAACAGACACATGAAAAAAATGCTCCACATTACTTGTCATCAGGAAAATACAAATCAAAACCACAATTAGATACCACCTTAGAGCAGTCAGAATGGCTAAAATTAACAAGACAGGAAATAAAAAATGTTGGCAAGGATGCAGAGAAAGGGGAACCCTCCTACACTGCTGGTGGGAATGCAAGCTTGTACAGCCACTCTGGAAAACAGTATGGAGGTTCCTCAAGAAGTTAAAAATAGAGCTACCTTAGGACCCAGCAATTGCACTACTAGGTATTTACCCTAAAGGTACAAATGTAGTGATCCAAAGGGGCACATGCACCCCAATGTTCATAGCATAATATCCACAATAGACAAACTGTGGAAAGAGCCAAGGTGTCCATCAACAGATGCATGGATAAAGAAGATGTGGTGTGTATATATATATATATATATACATATACACAATGGAATATTACTTAACCATCAGAAAAGATGAATACTTACCTTTTACACTGACATGGATGGAACTGGAGGATATTATGCTGAGCAAAATAAGTCATTCAGAGAAAGCAATTATCATATGGTTTCACTCATATGTGGAATATAAGAAACAGCACAGAGGATCATGGGAGAAGGGAAGGAAAACTGAATGGGTAGTCATCAGAGAGGGAGACAAAACATGAGAAACTCTTAACTATAGGAAACAAACTGAGGGTTGTGGAAAGGGATCCTGGTGAGGGGATGTGGTAATTGGATGATTGGCATTAAGGATGGCACATGATGTGATGAGCACTGGGTGTTATACACAACTGATGAATTATTGAACACTACATCTGAAACTAATCTGAAACTAATTAGTCTCAGAAACTAATGTTGGCTAATTGAATTTAAATTTAAAAAAATCATCAAACTTAACAGTTTACTAGGGAAACTTAGCTTACAAAAATGACAAGAACAGATATTATTTTTGCAAGGAGAAATGGAAAACCAGATTAAGCCTATAATTACTCAAAATATTCAGTTAGTTATTAAATAATTTACAACCAAATTAAACCAACATGACTTTGATACCAGAGCAGAGAAAAAAGGTGGCCCACCATAAAAGCAGGCAACAAAAATATCAACTAAAATTCTAATAAACTCTTAAAAGCCATATGTGAACTGGCATGTCAGTCTGGTATGCCACAGAACAATGGGAATATTTATAATCTCTTTTTCGTGGTCTTCCTAGGTGCTCATGAGAAAGATGGAGAGCATGCTAGGAATAAACCCCCCTCAGGAATAAAGTCATGCAGAAGGTGATCAGCTGCCTACAGAAAACAGGTACAAAACTGCATTTTCTTCCCCATAACCATCTCTTCTGCAAAGCCAAAGACTTAAGCCATGAAAGGGGAGGTGACAAATTTTGTTGTCCCCAGGAGAGTTGGAAAGATCCACTGCTTCATAGGGGAGATAGCAAGCAAAAACACATATATCTCTTGGGAACAGTAGAAAATGTGCTTTCCCAGAGTACATAGGAAAAAATATCCATTTATGTTGGCAGAAATTTAGGAGGAAAAACTCTATACTCTTATGGAGAAGAAGAAAAATGTGTTGGGCCCCAGATCCTAAACTAATAATTAGCAGATGACTGCTACTATTGGGAAAGGGACAGGAAACCAACACCTAGAGTCAATAACAGATACTAAGCAATGTTTGCCATAGGAAGGATGGACAGGGATATTGATGAAGACCCACTGCCTACACACAGGCACACCAAGTCCGCCTAAAACTAAGACTGCCCCAGGCCAAAAGAGAGTTTCTCTGTCTCTACAGCAATCATAGTACCCATTGACAAGCAATAGCAGTGTACTATTAGTTAAGGAATAAGATCAGGGAGAGAAAACTTTCTATGGCACAGGCATACAGGAATGGTTAAAAGATATGAGAGAAGCAGGAACTGAGAAATGTCATTCAACACCTAGGGCTCCACCTTAAGCACACGATAATAACAACATTCCACTTATAGAAGAATTTGAAACCTCTATTACACTGATAGTATTGGAAGCAGCAAAAAACTTAAACCCAGTTCATGTCTTGAATAAACTGACTCAAAACTTTACACTACTAAGCTGACAGAAGACATGCCCATTTTCAGACATAAATTGTACTTATATAAATATCTTCTGTTCTTTTATTTATTATGCATGGCATTCAATCAAAAACTTTGAAATACATAAAAAAGCAAAAAATATAATTATTGAGATGAAATGCAACCAACAGAATCAGACACAGATGACCAAGATGTTGAAACAATCAGAAAGGAATTTGAAAATAACTAATGTTAAAGGATCTAGTGGAAAAGGGCAGATTACAAATATGAATAGATAGCTAATTCAGCAGAGATATAAACACCATAAAGAATCACATGGGACTGTATCACTAGAAATATGTTTTCATACACTGAATGCAACCATAAATCTTACAGGAAAGCATGGAGCAGCTACCTGAGGACATAAAAACATTAATGGTAACAGATTGAAGAAGGAGACAAGAAATACCGCTGACCTAGTGGTGAGTTTATTTATGTTTTTATTTGATATTACCAGAGTTGTATTCAGAAGCAGCCCAAAATCCAAAAGTATATACCAGGTGCAGACAGGAAAATTTCCAAGTGAAGTTCTACCTTACTATTCTGAGGAGAGGAAAGAAAAGGACTACTAAGAATAAGAGAGAGTAGGAAAAATTACCAGGTTGTTTTTCTTTTTTCTTTTTTTCTGTTGATATCTTCTGTCCCATCCCAGTCCTCCATGTAACAGTACAGTAGTATTCACATTGACACATTGAGAAGTGGTGGCTAAGTAAGTACTTAGATCTTTGAGGGAGGAGAACCAACCTACCTTCCTTCTCTCTCTCTCTCTCTCCTTCTGCCCCTCCCCCTACTCATGCTATCTCTCTCTCTAAAATAAATAAATAAACCTTTAAAAAAACCTTTAAAGCAACTAACTAAATACAACATTGAATGCTCTAAGAAGTAAAGGTGAACACTTGAAAGGAATGAAAAGATAGGAAGGCCCAGCAAAGACATAGAAAATATAGATAAGAACACATGGAAATGTTGTAACTGAACAACAAATTAAAAAAAATACTACATGAAATCGCAGAATGGAGATAAGAAAAGAGTCAGCAAACTTAAAGTTACATAAAACTAATGAAATCAAAAGTGAGTTCTTTGAAAAGATTAATAAAATAATAGGGTGGGTCAATAGAAAAGTGTAGAGTCCAAAAATAGATCCATTTTTTAAAATTTTATTATGGTAAAATAGACATCTGCCTGCCTGCCTCTTCCAGATTTGATTCAGTAGTTATGTAGTGGGGTCTGGAAATTTTTATTTTGAAAAGTCTTTGAATGAGTCCCCTCACTCCCACCCTCATTGAGAACAATTGAGAGAAGCTGCCAAAGATGACTAGAGACCAACAACATTTTACAATAGCATGTTTGAGAAACATATAAATGGGAAAGGATATGGCATTTGAGGTAAATGAGAGACATTCATTCTTTTAGAGTATAAGTTATGGTAGTGGGGTGAAATTTGTCTGGGATTGAGATACATGGAAATTAAACTGGTAAAATAATTTGATATAGCATTTTGAATTATCTCACATGCCAGGTGATGAGATTTAGCATTTATTCTGTAGGCATCTAGGAACCACCGGAAATTTTAGAGTAAGGATATAGCAGATCCCACTTGTTTATTAATTAATTTAATAAATATTTACTTGGTACCTACTGAGTATGGCAGTGTGCGCTAGGCACAGGGCTACAATGGTAACACAGACAGTACAGAGATTGGAGTGGAAGTGGGAACATCTGGAAAACTCATTTAGACATTATTGAAATAGTCCTGGAATGAGATACTGAGTAGAAAAAGAGGTGTATATAAAGGCCTAAATTAAGGTAGTAGAAGTGGGATGGAGAGGAGAATCTGGATTAGAGACAGCCAGGAAATTAAATTCAGTGGGCCTGAAGATCTACTGAATGTGGGGAGGGAGAGAAAAGGGGGTCTAAAGAAGATGGTAATTTTCTAATTGAGCATCCTGGAACGACAATGGTGCTAAAGGAGTTGAAGAGAATATCAATAATTTCCAACGTGAAACTCTCATATGAACATAGCTTCCTCAATGATGGATGTGATATTCAACTGGTCTGTATCTGTATGACCAGGGTTTCTCAGCTTTGACGATATTGACATTTTGAGTTAGATAATTCCTTATTGTGTGTGTGGTGGGGGGATGGGAGGGTTGTTCTGTGCATTGTAGGTTGTTTAGCAGCATCACTGACCTCTACTCACTAAATACCAGTAGCACTTCCCCAGTCACAACAGTAAAAAAATGTCTTTAGAAATTGCCAAATATTCCCTGGGGAATAAAATCATCCTCAGTTTAGAAAAACTGATTTATGTCCATATCAATTATTAAAATGTTAAAATAGCCACCTCATATCTCTCAAATCTACTCCCCTCTGCCTTGACTTCCTTAATACCTCCTTTGGCTCTTCTCACCATCAAGTACTGCCTGACATAGCAACATGATTCTAGGACCTTGCTCCAGTGTCATGGGCCAGTGTCCATTCTGACTGATCATTGTCTTTGCTATATAGGTTGTCAATATTTTTAGTACTACTTTTGGACATCCTCAAAGAAACCCAGTTTTTAAATATCTTCCTTTATCTCCATCTATGAATCCTAGCTTTCTTAGCATTCCCAACCCCAGAAATATTTTTCCTTACATTAGGGTTAATGCATTCCAGATATTTGTAGAGGACTACATGATCTATTCTGTGTCTTATCAAATGTGTCTGGAAAAACATAGCTCCTTTAATCTTTTCCTGCCAATCAGACCTTCCTACTTCTTCAATCATGTCTACAGCTTCTCTCTGATTTTTATGCCTGTGTCCTCATCATCCAGAACCTCTGATGGCCCCACACTGACTCAGATATCTTAGGTGTTATCTCATCAAAGTCACGTAGTTCCATGACACCATGTCTCTCAGAACACTCCTGGAAATAACTTTGGCCCCTTTCAATTACCTTATCATGTTTCAAAACCATATCTAATATGAGAAAAGCTCATCCTCACACACATCCCAATGCCATAGAGAACCACATGTTCATATGTCTGAAGCCAAAAATAATATATGATGGTGGACAGTGGTAACATTTCCAGGAAGCATTCCCAAAGTGACCGGTAAAGAGCTACATTTTTTTATCTTGCCCTGCCTGGAAGTGAACTGCAATTTGGTTTTCTTCTCAGTCTTCCATTCCTTATATAGTCCCCAACACACACACACAAACACACACACTCCCCACCCCTAAGATGTGCTTATTCTGATAAGCATAATGTAAATACATCCATATTCAGGAATTTTCTTCATATTAGCATTTACCTAAGTATGTCTTAATTTTTTTCACTTAAACTATAAGGACAGGTATCTAAGATTTTTTATTTATTTATTTACTTGACAGAGAGAGACACAGCAAGAGAGGGAACACAAGCAGGGGGAGTGGGAGAGGGAGAAGCAGGCTTCCTGCCGAGCAGGGAGCCCAATGCAGGGCTCGATCCCAGGACCTGGAATCATGACCTGAGCTGAAGGCAGACACTCAACGACTGAGCCACCCAGGCGCCCCTAAGGACAGGTATCTAATATGTATGCTAGTCATTGTAGACCAACAGTAAGAACTTGCTGTGTTCATTCATGTGAATCCTTAAAGATGAGGAAGAAAGCATAGGTTCCACTAATATTTTACAACATGAATATAGTCAGAAAAGGTTTGAAAGGGGGAGGTTGTTACACTCAAAAAAATCCTAGTGGCCTGGTGTTTGTTGGTGCTTGTTTACGAGGTGGGAAGATGAAAATGCAATAACACATAGGATATATAAATGCCAAGGCATTGCTCCCAAATAAAAATAATTAATAGTATGATGCAACCATAAAAATGGTGGTTATGAAGAGCACATGAGACAGAAAACAGTGCTATGAGATATTGGCAAATGAGAAAATAAGACAGGTATAAACAAAGTTTTATTTTGTTTTGTTTCATTTCTTAAATCTACACATACAAATGTGTCTCAAAAACCTAAGTCAAAATCCAAGCAATGTTAATGGGAGAGTACTGGAACTGTAGGTAATTTTTTTCCCTATGTAGCCAATTTCAAATAGTTCTTATATTATCGTAATGATAAATTATGATAAAATTGCAAATTTATAAAAGGAAATAAGAACTCTCTCCAAAAAATGTATTTGACAAGTATTTTGGGGGTCCCTTGATGGTTCAGTCAGTGGAGCTTGCAACTCTTGATCTCAGGGTTGTAAGTTCGAGCCCCACGTTGGGTATAGATATCATTTAAAAATAAAAAATCTTTAAAAACCAAATATTTATTGGACATCTACAATATGTCATGTACTCTGTTAGGCACAAGATCACAAGGAAGAAGAAATATCACAATAGCCTATCAAAAGCGGTAAAAAAAGTACCATTTTTTGAGGATCTTAAAGAATAAGGCATACAACTATCTGTTTAGCTGGTTTTTATTTAATCTGCTGGGTTGTATAACCTCTGACATTACTCCCAGTTGTTTGGCTCTCCGAACAAATGGTAGGATCTAACTTGAATAAACTACCACAGAAAAACAGGAAAAGTTCTTTGGTTCAGAGATGGTCAGAAACTTGATATCAGTCAACAAGAGATCATTTTTTTCTCTTTTTTTATCTATAAAAGATGAAAGTTGGAATAGGTGTTCTGTAAAGGTCATCCAGCCCATGTCATGTCAGCCTTAAAGAACAAAAACAAAAACAAAAAACAGGAAGACCAAAGTTTATGAGAATAAATCATAAAGGCAACAGAAATACATAGAACTTTGGGAATGAGGGTAACTCCACTGAGATGTTGCTCAGATGACTTTTTTTTAAAGTTTCTATTTAAATTCCAGTTAGTTAACATGCAGTGTAATATTAGTTTCAGGTGTACAATATAGTGATTCAACACTTCCATTCAACACCTGGTGCTCATCACAACCAGTGCACTCCTTGATCCCCTTCACCTATGTAACCCATTCCCCCACCTACCTCCTCCTGGTAACTATCAGTTTGTTCTCTATAGTTAAGAGTCTGTTTCATGGTTTGCCTTTCTATTTTTTTTTTACTCATTTGTTTTGTTTCTTAAATTCCACATATAAGTGAAGTCATATGGTATTTGTCTTTCTCAGACTGACTTATTTTACTTAGCATAATACTCTTTAGCTCCACCCATGTCATTGCAAGTGGCAAGATTTCATTTTCTATGGCTGAATATATTATTATTAATAACATTAATAATAATAGATATATCACATCTTTATCCATTCATCAGTGGATGGACATTTGGGTTATTTCTAAAATTTGGTCATTATAGATAGATAATGTTGCTATAAACATTGGGGTACATGTATCCCTTTGAATTAGTATTTATGTATTCTTTGTGTAAATACCTAGTAGTGCAATTCCTGGGTCATAGGGTAGTTTAGTTTTGAACTTTTTGAGGAAACTCAATACTGTTTTCCAATGTGGCTGCACAAGTATGCGTTCCCAGCAACAGTGTACAAGTGTTCCTTTTTCTCTGCATCCTCACCAACACCTGTTTTTTCTTGTGTTGCTGATTTTAGCCATTCTGACCAGTGTGAGGTGATATCTCATTGTACTTTTGAATTGTGTTTCCCTGATGATGAGTGATGTTGAGCATCTTTTCATGTGTCTATTGGTCATCTGGATGTCTTCTTTAGAAAAATGTCTATTCATGTCTTCTGGCCATTTTTAAATTAGATTGTTGTATACAACTAATGAATCATTAAATTCTACCTCTGAATATAATAATACAGTATATGTTAAATTTAAATTAAAAAATTTTAAATTAAATTAAATTTAAAAAATAAATTATTCATTTTTGGGCGGTTGAATTCTCTAAGTTCTTTTTATGTTTTGGATACTGACCCTTTTTCAGATATGTCATTTGTAAATATCTTTTGCCATTCAGTAGGTTGCCTTTTAGTTTTGTTGCCAATAAATGCAGAAAAAGCATTTGACAAAATACAACATCCATTCATGATAAAAACCTCAACAAAGTAGATTTAGGGGGAACATACCTCAACATAGTAAAATAAATTTATTAAAAAAACACAGCTAATATCATCCTCAATGGGGAAAGACAGAGATTTTCCTCTACAGTCAGGAATAAAACAGGGGTATCCATTCTCACCACTGTTATTAACATAGAACTGGAAGTCTTAGCCATAGCAATCAAACAAAAAGAAATAAAAGACAACCAAATCAGCAAGGAAGAAGTATAACTTTCATTATTTGCAGATGACATGATACTCTACATAGAAAACCCAAAAAACTCCACTGAAAAATTGCTAGAACTGATACACAAATTCAGTAACATTGCAGGAAACAAAATCTACTTACAGAAATCAGATGACCTTTAAGATATGAGATTTTATGGTCATCCTTGGGTTGATTAAACTGGAGGTTTTGATAATGGTATAGGATAGGGAATACCTTCTGTTCTCTACTAAGCTTTATGCCTGAACTTGCTGAATTACTCAAGTCTAAGGGTCTCCTGGATGACCTCTTTGACTAGCAGATCTCATAGAAGCATAAAATGATACAGTAGAAATAATAGCTATCAGTTGTTTTAATGCACTAGGAACAGTACTATATATTATTTGATCAGACTAAATAACATTTTTCTAGAACCTTACAGCCGAACCATCTGCCTGGAACACCTTATTTCCCTTCTCTTGCTAACTCCTATTCACCATATAAAATTTATCTTAGGCACCATCTCTTCTATTGAGGCTTCCTTAATCTTACCTATGCCGGTCAGGGCCCTTCTAGCCTTTTTACATATTTCTGTTATAACACTAATCCACATGTCTTGTCATTATTTTTTTGTTTGGCTTACACACTAGATCTTATATTTCTCATGGACAATGAGTATGTCATTTATTTTATTATTTTTATTAGTTTCAGAGGTAGAATTTAGTGATTCATCAGTTGCATATAACACTCAATGCTCATTACATCAAGTTCCCTATTAATGCCCATCACCCAATTATTCCTTCTCCCCACCCACTTCCCTTCCAGCAACCCTCAGTTTGTTTCCTAGAGTTCAGCATATGTTATGGTTTGCTTCCCTCTCAATTTTCATCTTATTTTATTTTTCCTTCCCTTACCCTATGTTCATCTATTTTGTTTCTTAAATTCCACATTATGAGTGAAATCATATGGTATTTGTGTCTCTGACTGACTTATTTTGCATAGCATAATACCCTCTAGTTCCATCCACATTGTTGCAAATGGCAAGATTTCATTCTTTTTGATGGCTGAGTAATATTTTATTACACACACACACACACACACACACACACTTTATCCCTGCATCCTCTTTATCTGTTCATCTGTTGATAGACATCTGGGTTCTTTCCATATTTGGCTATTGTGGACATTGCTACTATAAACATAGGGGTGCACGTGCCCCTTTGAATCATTATGTTTGTATCCTTTGGATAAATACTTGGTGGTGCAATTGCAGGATCATAGAGTAGCTCTATTTTTAACTTTTTGAGGAACCTCCAAACTGTTTTCCACAGTGTCACACCAGTTTGCAGTCCCACCAACAAGAGGGTTCCCCTTTCTCTACATTCTCGCCAATATTTGTTGTTGCTTGTCTTGTTAATTTTAGCCATTCTGACTGGTGTGAGGTGGTATCTAATTGTGGTTTTGATTTGTAATTCCCTGATGATGAGTGATGTTGAACATTTTTTCATGTATCAGTATGTCTTCTTTGGAGAAATATCTGTTCATGTCTTTTGCCCATTTCTTGACTGGATTTTTTTGTTTGTTTCTTGGGTTTTGAGTTTGATAAGTTCTTTAAAGATTTTGGATACTAGCCCTTTATCTGATAAGACAGTCACAATATCTTCTCCCATTCCATAGGTTGCCTTTTAGTTTTTTTGACTGTTTCCTTTGCTGTGCAAAAGCTTTTTATATTGTTGATGTCCCAATAGTTCATTTTTTGCTTTTAAAAAACCTAGGACTGATGTGTCAGTAAATGTTTTTTTACAAGATAGAGTATAACAAATACGTACATACATAAATATGTAAATACAATTGTTAACAGAGCTTCGGGTTATCTTTATAATTACTCCTTAATAAAAGTAACAAACCTTGTATTTTGCTAGCACAGTGAGTCTCAAACTTCTTGGGGCATCTGAGCACTTAAGGGTACTTGGTAAATGGGCAGATTCTTGGTCCCTTTTGATCTGGGCCATTGAGGCATATTACCTCTAAAATCAGATGAATTCCTAGCTCTCATTGCCAATCTGTATTCTATTCAGAATAATATGAGGCAAAGAGGATGAGACAAAAGATTGATCCTGGTTCCATTTAGACAAGTTAAGGTAGGGGTGGGGAAGGATCATCTTGGAGATGGGCTCATCATGACAACTGATATCTGGATTAACTACTACCTGGCAAATTCTTCATACTTCCAGTCTGTCAACTGTTATCAGGAATAGACAGCCTGGAAGAATTGGCTCATCATCTTCAGAGAATTGCAAGATTTCAGAGAATGAAGAAGCCTCAGTAATAATCTTTTCCCTTGTACAGGTGGGGAAATTGAGACACCACATAAACTAAACAAGGAATTTGCCTAAGTTCACAAAGTAACTAAGTGGTAAGGTTGGTACTAAAGACAGGATTCCTAACTCCTATACCAACTGTAATTTCCACCCACAAATAATGAGTCTAACTGTGAATTCCTATGTACTGTGACACCATGGTAAGAGAAATCTTTTAAGATGATGAGTAGGGTATACTTTCTGATACCTTTCAAACCACATCACACAGGAAGAAGGCTCCTTCCACAGAAGTGGCCTACCATAGTGGAAATAGCCTAGGCATTGGATCAAAGAGACCCAAGTTCACATGTTGTGTCTACTACTTAATAGCTATGTAAATGTGGATATGTTACTTAATCTCTCCAAGCCTTGGTTTCTTAATTTATGAAATGGTTCTAATAATAACTTTCTCTCAGTGTTAATGTAAGAATTAAATAAGAATATTCATAAAGCACCTAGCATAATTCCTCATACATTGTATGTACTCAGTAAATGGTAGTTATAATTATTACATCCCAGACATGGTTTATTTTGCCTACATAAATCAAATAGGAGTTTTAGTATGGTGGAATCCTGGTTACTGGGAAAAAATGACAACTTTTTTCTCCACCACTGTATTCTGCTTAGGAAGAGAAAAACAACCCAAGTTATTCTTAGGCCAACCCAATGTGCATCTTTCTGCTAATAAGAACACAGCTCCTCCTCAGAGAACTGGAAAAATTGAAGAGTTGGAAATAAGTCTCTGGGATAAAAAAAAATATATTTTTTAATCCCTTGATTTACACTGAGGAAGAAGTAAACAGAGGCATTATAACAGCATATCAATATAAATATCTAGGAGGCAGTGACATGCTCTTCACCAAGTCAGCCAGGACAGGAAAAAAGTTAGTAAGGACAGTGTAAAGAACAAAGTAATGAACTGGCTCAGAAAACCTGGGTTTGAGACCTGGAGCTGTCACATATAAGCTGTGTAATTTTTGGTAAGTTACTTTATCCCAAAGAACCTCAGTTAGCTCATTATTTGAATGTGGATGCTGGACAACATAATAATAATAATATTACATCTGTGTTGTACTTTATTGCAAAGCCTCCAATATAGTACTAACACCTCCTTCTAGTCCTAACTTTCTATGATATTCAAAAGGAAATGACACTAAATGAGAGAAGGAGGAATTGAGATATAAGCAAGGAAGGTATCCAAAGTGTGGAGGTTGGCGTTTCCCTGATAATGAGTGATGTTGACCATCTTTTCATGTGTATGTTGACCATCTGGATGTGTTCTTTGGAGAAGTGTCTGTTCATTTCTCCTGCACATTTTTTAATTGGATTATTTGTTTTTGAGTGTTAAGTTGTATAAATTCTTTAAATGTTTAGGACACTAATCCTTTATTGGATATGTCATTTGCAAATATCTTCTCCCATTCCATAGTTTGCCTTTTAGTTTTATTGATTGTTTCCTTCAGTGTGCAGAACCTTTTTATTTTTATGTAATTCCAAGAGTTTATCTTTGCTTTTATTTCCCTTGCTTCAGGAGACATATTTAGAAAAATGGTTTAACACATTTTGAATTTATTTTTGTGTATGGTGTAAGAATGTGGTCTAGTTTCATTCTTTTGCATATTGCCGTTCAGGTTTCCCAACACCATTTGTTGAAGAGACAGTCTTTTCTCCTTGGGAAAGGTAGCAGGAATTACATTCCTAAGACAATGGATGTCACACTTCAGTATTCATTAAAGCATTTGACACGTTCTGATATTCTTTCCTACTTTGTCTAAGATTAATTGACTATATAGTTCTAGGCTCTGTCACATACTGTATGTGTGACCCTGAGCAAATGACCACCTGGGTTCATTTCTGGGTTTTCTATTCTGTTCTATTGATCTATGTGTCTATTTTTGTGCCAAAACCATACTGTTTTGATCTCTTCAGCTTGTAATATAACTTGAAGTCTAGAATTGTGATACCTCCAGTTTTGCTTTTCTTTTTCAAGATTGCTTTGGCTATTTGGTGTCTTTTGTGGTTCCATACAAATTTCAGGATGGTTTGTTTTAGTTCTATGAAAAATGCTATTGGTATTTTGATAAGGATTGCATTAAATGCATGGATTGCTTTGAGTAGTATAGACATTTTAACAATGTTTGCTCTTCCAATTCATGAGCATGGAATGCCTTTCCACTTCTTTGTGTCTTCTTCAATTTTATCATCAGTGTTTTATAGTTTTCAGAGTACAGGTTTTCCATCTCTTTGGTTAGGTTTATTCTTAGGTATCTTACTATTGTAAGTGGGACTATTTTCTTAATTTATCTTCTGCTTCATTGTCAGTGTATAGAAATGCAATAGATTTTTGCACATTGATTTTGTATCCTGCACCTTTACTGAATTCATTTACCAGTTCTAGTAGATTATGGTGCAGTTGTTAGTGTTTTCTATATAGAAAATCATATCATCTGCAAATAGTGAAAATTGTATTTCTTCTTTATCAATTTGGAGGCTGTTTATTTCTTTTTGTTCTCTAATTTTATTGGGTTAACCAGAGATGGTTGTTGAATCCTTTTCCCAAAGAATCTTTACTAACAGATGAATGTAAATCTAAATAGTCAAGTGGAATCATGCTCTGAGACAAGGGGTAGAAAAATGAGCCTAGCATATTTTTCTGGCAAAAAGACTCCATGATTCCAAAATTCTCAAAGTTTAGGGTACTAAGGCCCAGGGACTGAGAGGCAAGTGATGGCCCAGGGTGAGAAGTCCCTCTGCCTTTGAGTTAAGGCAAGTAAGCAGGATGACCTGAGACATGTCATTTCCTAAATACTATATTATGTCATCCACTGAGGCCTGGCCACCACCAGAGAAAATTTCAGCAAAACCTGACCCTCAGACCTTCCCCAAAAGGTAACAGGAGACGCTGTCTTAACAGACATGAACACAGTCCCCTTAAGATTCATGATATAGTTCTGAGCAAGCTTCCCCTCACACACCCTTTTGTCTTTCTCAACTTTTCATTCTCTGAATATATAGGGCTTGAAGAATGAGAAACAGCAGCTAAAGTAGCCAGCAGAACTTGAGCATCAGAACTAGGCCATGTCTCAGAGGACTGCTGCAGGAGACCCTTTACATCCATCTATGACCAGACTTGGAAGGCACACTGGGCATTAGTGGGACTAGGAACACAAAATATAATCCAAAATCTAAGCCACATTTCCTTTCTTCCTCGCTAACCTGACTGCTTTCCACTCACTTGTTTATGGTTCTATGGAGAGGCCCAGGGTAGCAACAAAAGATAAATGAAAAGATGTGTTCATGTTAGGTTCAAAATTCCTGGAAATGCTTTCAGCAAAGTATACCAGAGAGACATTCCAGAACTGCAACCCAAGCCTGACACGGAAGTCTAGAGAGGAAAAAGGGAGCCAACTCAAACTGGGGTTTGTCTCACTCCTCTGCTTTCTCATTCTAAATATACTTATAAGTCCCAAACTTTCAGCATTGGTAGAAGGATTCAATAAAACAAATGCAAATAAAATTCTTACCCTGGTGCATGGTGAGGACTCAACAAATGCTTATTCTCTCCTCTACTCATGGACCCTAGATAAACATTCTGCATACCTTCCATGAAAGCAAAGAAAGGGGTATATTTGCTAGAGCACCAGAGTTAGAGTCAGAAGGTCTTGGAATCATGCCTAGAACAATGCCTGGTACTTAATAAGTGTTCAATAAGTATATGTGGGCTAACTGACTGACTTAGGTTCTGTAGTTAACTTACTGTATGACCTTGGGAAAGTCACTTACCCTCTCTGGGCCTCAAATTTCCTATCTGTAAAATGATGACAATAATCCATGCCAAGCCTACCTCACAAAACTATTGAGGACTACATGAGAAAATGGATATGGAAATGCTATGGAGCTGTTAGAGGTAATTATTATTGCATTCAGAGTCTAGGTCATAGAAATTCCCTAAAAGAGAGTATGAACTTCAAATCTACTAGCATAGCTAGGGTTATATGGAGGGAAATTAGGAGGAAGAAACAGCCAGGAAAAGCTAGTCAATGACAATCTGAAGTTCTCAGTTTATCAATTTTATTCAAAAGGTGATGGAAGAGACCTGGACCTTATTAAGGATTAAAAGTACCCCAAAACAAAGATATGTCATCTTCCTGCCTCCTGAGGGGTTTTACTCAAACCTGAGAATCAGAGTAACACAGTGGCAATGGCATATATTCTGGAACTAGACATCCTAAATTGAATCTAGGCCCTGTCACATAATGTATGTATGCCCTGAGCAAGTCACCTGACCTCTCTTGGGCTTAGTTTCTTTATCTGAAAGTGCAAGTGATAATAATAGTATTCACCCCATAGACTGTTACAAGGTTTAATAGAGTGAAGACATGGAAATATGTTAAGACTTGTGTCTGTCACAGAGTAAGCACTATAGAAAATTAGTGTTGGCTACTATTGGTATTATGTAAGCAGTGTCATCCTTTCAAGGAGTATGTTTTAGGAATGCTGACCCTTTTCTTGGTTTCTGCTTTTCTGACCCCTTGAAAGCCCTTGTGCTGTACCACAAAGTCCAAGTCCTCCAACTTTGCAATGGTTTTCTACACCACTGCTTGTTTGCAGTTATAAAATAAAACAAAATGAAATGAAAACAACTAAACCATCCACTCTTTCTTGACTTTCCCCTTTTCTTCTTCCCTGAATTAATATCAAAGTTAGTATTCAATGCAACTACCAAGGCAAACCTGGGAGGCTCTGAAACACCAACCAGTCCATATTTTATTAAAAAATTACTAAAAATGCAATCAAGACCACACTAAAGAAAACATTCTACATCTTGCCAATTTTATTGCTCTTTTTCCTAACTGGAAAAGCTCTCTTTTTCTGCTGTTCTCAGAAATAAAAAATTCCACAAGCATGTCAAATGCTTTAATGACTACTGAAGTGTGGTATTCCTTAAGAATGTAATTCCTGCTACCTTTCCTAAGGAGTGGCTATGAAGATCAAGTGGAAATTCATTTATTGATGTATGAATATTTACTAATAGCATAAACTAGACTTTGTCAGATTAAGAAGACATAGTTTCATTCTCAAGGGGCTTATGGTCTAAGTGAGTGTGGAAAATAATGACCATATAGTGGGATAAGTGGGACAGAGGTTTGCACAAAGACAAAGGTGATCTAACCCTACATAGATGGGAATAGGTAATGATTCCTGGAGGAAGATGCCTCAGATTCTCCTAAAGAATGAGTAGAAGAGAAGCAAGACATATAGAAGAAAGTGTTCCAGGCAAAGGGGTTAGCTGTAAAGTTCTAGAAATGTTATTTAGTGTGGTCAGATAATGCATTGTGCCTGGAACATCAACAACAACTGGTAGCAATTATTACTATTGTTCCTACTATTACCATATTGCCAGTGGCAGAAAGAGCAGTAGCCATCACTATGCAAATGATAATTATTCTGTTAGATGTAGCTATTAGAAGTATGGAGGAGAACTAAATCGCCATGTCTCTCAACTATGTTAATCCATGCACTCTGTATACATCCTCGCTCTAATTTTGAGGTACTCTCCATCTCAAGACAATGTTGCCCCAATTTCCTTTTAGTAAGCATTTCAGGTACATTTCTTCAAATTGCACATGGCCTGCCTATCTCCCACCTCAGATTCACCCCCCACAGTAAAGAATTACTGAGACAACAGTACTATGTTTGGAGAAAATAAAAATGGGCTCCTGATATTGGACCAGGGATAAGGAATCATAATTCTAATTCTGGTGCTCCTGAGAAAATCCCTTATCCTCCTTGGGCCTCAGTTTCCCCATCCATAAATGGGGATTGGGGTCTACCACATAACGTCTTATGTTCTTTACAGCGCTGTCATTTAGTGAGGGTCCCTCTTCTTCCTCTAGTATGATGAATGATCAAGAGTTAACAACTGCAAGTTCAGAAGGGTGAGATATATGTATCTGCGATGATTAAGAATGGCATTAGTTCCAGACTGGGCTGTGCTTGGGAATCTCCAGTGAAGCCCAGGCTGTTTGGCATTGATGATTCAGTGACCTCCATACCACACAGGGCTTCCTACAACAAGCCCAGAGAAGGGAAGATAGGACGCCTATCTCTGGGCAGATCCTCCAGCTTCTAGCCCACCAGAAGTCAGGTGCTTGGACCTAACAGAAAACCTCAAAAGGAATCCACACATCAGTAGAACAATCTTGACTGTGCACACCAGAAATGCAAAAGCACAGAGGAATGAATGCTAAATATTTGATTCTCATTCTTTGCTAAGTTCTTCAAAGAAACTCAAGTAAGATTACCTTTATTCATAGATCAGACTTATAAGAGATGCATTCGTTTATTTATTCAGTGGATATTTATTCAACATCTGCTATGATCCAGGCACTGTTTTGAGTACTAAAATATCACAGTGAACCTGAAAGTAATATAACACTGTATGTAAACTATACTAGAATTAAAATACAAAAACTTAATACAAAATAAATAATAAATAAATAAACAAAAATTTTAAAAAGCAGGGAATAACTCAGAAAAGTCCCTGAAGTCACAAACATACAACAGAAACAGAAAATAAATAACTAAACACAAGCAAATAACAAAATGTCAAATAGCAATAAATGCTATGGAGAAAACAATGAAGTAATGAATATGAAGTAATTGGATAGAGGCCACAGGTAGCTTAGATAGTTTTTTGGGAAAGGCCTCTCTATGGAGAGAATGTTGAAGCTGAGACCTGAAAATAGAAGATAAAACCAGTCATGTTAAAGAGTTCCAGAAAAAGGGAATTTTAAATGCAAAGACCCTAAGATTAGAATGAACTTGTATTTAAATAACAGAAAGAGGGGTGCCTGGGTGTTTCAGATGGCTAAGCATCTGCCTTCAGCTAAGGCCGTGATCCCAGGGTCCTGGGATCGAGCCCCGCATCGGGCTCCTGGCTCAGCAGGGAGCCTGTTTCTCCCTCTCCCTCTGCCTCTCCCTCTGCTCATGCTCTCTCTCTCTCTCTGTATCTCCGTGTCTCAAATGAATAAATAAAATCTTTAAAAAAATAAAACATAATAAATAAATAACAGAAAGAACAACACTGTCTAGATTTATCAGCAAAGCAGAGGGTGTTATGAAATGAAGTCAGAGAGGCCTAGGCCACATAAGACTTTGTGGGCTAGTATGAAGACCATGGATTTTATTCCAAAAGCAGAATGATTTGTAGACAAAAGACTGGAGGAACAAACAGACTCTTTAGCCACCTCGACTGGGAAGATTTCTTGGACTGTGTATGTAGGTATTTGTGTATCAAGGGAGTGGGGGAGGAATGTAAAGAGGTTATTAATTTTTAAAAAGGTTAAAAAACTAAGATGGGCATAAAGGCCAGTTTGAGAGGCCATAATCAGGCTTCAAATTCCAGCTCTGCCAATCATTAACTATATGACCTTGAGCAAGTCCCTTGACCTCTGTGAACTTCAGCTCTGTTTTATCAGCAGTTAAATGGAAATAATAATGCCTACCTCTATGTCAAAGTGTTCTGAGGGCCATATGAGAAAATATTTGATAAATAATTCCAGGGCAGAGTTTTGCACACAATAGCTATGTAGTGTGTATTGCTTTTATTAGATTGAAAAGCTATAGAAGGAAGAAAAACAGATGAGACTAAAAGAGAAGCAATAGACCAGTGAGTGTGCTTTTATTCTCAGAACCAATCAGGTCAAGCCTCTTGCTCATAGGCCATGGGACAAGATTTTTCAACATTAATCTTCCTATAACAGTTGATGCACTAGGATAGGGTATTGAGCTCTCTTGCATTGGGTAAAAGTTCCTCCCAGACCATTTTTCTGCATGTTACATGTCTTGCACAGCAGTATCTTTATCTGGTTTTTAAGGACAAAGTTTCAGAGACTGAATTGGATCCAAATAATTGGGTTACAATGCAGGTTATGGTGACCTCAGGAAATAAGAGTTACCATTTCCTGGACATTTACTCCAAGCCAAATGCTTTACACCCTTTATTATTATTATTCCATTTAATTCTTACAATAACTCTAGAGGAGATAAGGCAATTATTCCCATTCAACATACAAGAAAGCTGAAAAGAAAAGTGACTTGCCTAAGGTCACTCATCTAGCAGGTAGCAGGGCTGGAGTTTGAGCTCTGCTTAGTTCCAAAGACTATATTGTATTTGGGCCACACTACACTCTTTCCTCTCTTTGGGCTTCTAAGTGTGTGACCTCAGACAAGTAACTCTACCTCTCTAAATATCAATTCCCTAACCTCAAAACTGGGGATAGTAATTCATAGTTCAGAGTATTATTACGAAGACTGGCAAGAACATGCAGAACATGCATAAAGTGTTTCAGTACAGTAAGTACTCAGAACATTTACCTATATCATTAGCTTATTGTTAAATTTTAATGATATGGTTTGAACAACCATGGTCATGGTTTCATTTCCCCACTTACAATGCCAGATAGGAAGCCTACCAGAATCTTCTAATCCCCACAATTCCTTTCTGGATAAGAGATTGCAAGGTTATCTCAGGATCAGCTGGATCATCCAGCAACAATTCCTGGAAAATCTAGAGTTGTGACAGAGAAAAAACCAGTACATCACCTAGCAAAGTAGGTTATGATGAAGGCTGAGAAACATGGGCCTGGGCATGGCTTACAACCTGGCTGTGGACTGCCTTGTCACATGAGGATTACCCTAATGCTACAAGTTTCCTTGCAGCACACAGTTAACAGAAAGCAAAATGAGCTCTCTCCCAAATTCATCAAAGGATTTCTGGAAGGACAAATGAGTGGTAGAGGGTGGGGACCCATTTAGTGGTTGTCTATTATCAGCCAATGCATAAGCAACCTAGACTACATGGCATGCCTCTAGGATAAACAGGCCTAATATTTGGAAGAAACTATGGCCTGCTCTGATCCTATTTCACTGCACTATTAAAGAAAGCAATGTGAGCAGCAAGAACTGAAGAAAAGGAAAGCAGAGAATGTAGGGAATCTAAAAGGGATATTCAAAATCACCTAGGCTGGGACATCTGTGTGGCTCTGCCCTTTAAGTGTCTGCCTTTGGCTTAGGTCATGATCTCAGGGTCCTGGGAACTAGCCCCACCTTGGGCTCCCTGCTGAGCATGGGAGTCTGCTTCTCCCTCTTCTCCCAGTTCTTGCTTGCTCATGCTTATTCATGCTCACTGTTGTTATCTCTGTCTTTCTCTCTCTCAAATAAATAAATAAAATCTTTTAAAAAATCACTTAGGCTGAGGGCCCCCAAAACTGACTTCACAAGAATAAGGAGGTCCACTCAAGACCACAGGACATGGGAATGGGTGCTTCTTGAAAGCAAAACAGTTGATTTGGATAATCAGTCAGGTTTGAGAGCCACTGAGATAATCCTGAGGTTTTCACTAGCACCCTCAAAAAATTAGAGGTAAAAAACTTTCTTCTACTACTAAACTTTCTTTTTAGTAGCTCTATAATATGTATTTTTTTCAGATGTTTCTACATGTATTCAATTATTTTTTTTCATATTTCTCAGTAAAATTTTGTGGTTTTTCTTCACTTGGATTTAACACCAATCTTGTGAAGGTTATTCCTTGGTATCTTCTATTTTTTCCCCCAGCTTTACTGAGGTATCTTTGACAAATAAAAGTTGTACATAGTTAAGGTCTATATAATATTTTTATATGCATATACAATGTGAAATGATTAAAACAATCAAGGTAATTAACATATCCATCACCTCACATACTTATGATCTTTTTGTGTGCATGCTGAAAAGACTTAAGATCAACTCCCTAAGCAAGTATCAAATATACAATACAGTGTTAACTATAATCACCACGATGTACATTAGATCTTCAGAATTTACCCCACATAACTCAACCTTTGTACCTTTTGATATCAACTTCTCCCCATTTCTTCCACTCCCCAGTCCCTGGCAACTACCATTCTACTTTGTATTTTTATGAATTTGACTTTTTTAGATTCCATATATAAGTGAGATCATGCAGTATATTACTTTCTGTGTCTGGCTTATTGCACTTAGGATGGTGTCTCCCAGGTTCAACCTTATTGTCTCAAATAGCAATAATAGCAATAGCAAGAGCAAATCAATCAACCAATCAATAACCCAATTAAAGTGGAATGAGTACATGAATACAAATTTCCCAAAAGAGGTCATACAAATGACCAACAGGTGTATGAAAGGTGCTCAATGTCACTCATTAATCATCAGAGAAATATAAACCCAAACCACAATGAGATATCACCTGCTATCTGTTAGGATGATTATTATAATATAAAATTTTAAAAAGCAACAAGAGGGGCACCTGGATGGCTCAGTCATTAAGCATCTGCCTTCAGCTCAGGTCATGATTCCCAGGGTCCTGGGATCAAGCCCTGCATTGGGCTCCCAGCTCTGCAAGAAGCCTGCTTCTCCCTTTCCCACTCCCCCTGTTTGTGTTCCCTCTCTCACTGTCTCTCTCTCTCTCTCTGTCAAATAAATAAAAATCTTTAAAAAAAATAAAAAATAAAAAAGCAACAAGAAACAAATTGAAGATTGCTGGAGGGGAAGTGGATGGGGGGATGGGGTAACTGGGTAATGGGCATTAAGGAGGGCACTTGCTGTAATGAACACTGGGTGTTATATGCAACTGACAAGTTACTAAACTCTATCTCTGAAACTAATAATACATTATATGTTAATTAAATTGAATTTTAAATAATTTTTTAAAGCAACAAGAGAGAGGTACCTGGGTGGCTCAGTCGTTAAGTGTTTGCCTTTGGCTCAGGTCATGATCCCAGGGTCCTGGGATCAAGCCCCACATCAGGCTCCCTGCTTGGCAGGAACCCTGCTTCTCCCTCTCCCACTCCCCCTGCCTGTATTCCTGCTCTCACTATCTCTCTTCATGAAATAAATAAATAAATAAAGTTACAAGAGAAAATAGATGTTGGCAAGGATGTGAAGAAAATGGAACCCTTATGCAAGGAGAATGTAAGTTGGTACAGCCACTATGGAAAACAGTGTGAAGGTTCCTAAAAAATTAAAAATAGAAATACCATATGATCCAGAAATACCACTTCTGGGTATATATCCAAAGGAAATGAAATCAGTATTTTAAGGAGATATCACCTTTTCATGTTTGTTGCAACATTATTTATAGTAGCCAAGATATGAAAGCAATGTTATTAACATAGAAAGGATTAACATCTCTAACGAGCATAGAGAGTCTAGGAATTATAAAAGAAAAAGTAAAGAGAGTGGAAAAAAGCAATTCACAGAAGAACAAATACAAATGGCCAATAATATATAAGAAGCTCAAGTGTGCTAGTAATCAAGAAAATGCAAATAAAATCAACTATGAGATATCATTTTTAATGCATCATATTGGGAAAGATTTTAAAGAATTATATTATCCAGCATTGGTGAAGATATAAGAAAACCCAGTGATAAAAGTATAAATTGGTGCTGTTATTTTGGGGTGACAAATTGGAAGAATGACAAAATGCAAATGATGATGTCTTGCTATTTTTCCTCTCAAAATCTCTTTTATGGTAGTATTTGCACATGTGCACAAAGATATGCCCAAGGATATTCCTTGTAATATCGTAATTGCAAAATCTTTCAAGCAACTTAAAATCAATCAACTGAGAACTTATTAGGTACATTAAGGTATTGTAAAATAATGGAATATAATGTAGCCTTATACGAAGTGAGGCAGCTCAATATGTAGAGACAACAATTTCCCTGATGAGTAAAGAAGAGAAGTGCAGAACAATATAAAGAATATGAGTCTACTTATATAAAAGTATATAGTGCCGGCTTCCCTGCTCCCACACCTGTAAGTTCTGCCTCACTCAGGCACCCCAGTGATTTTGAGACCACACTGTTCCAGTGCGAGTTCCACCCCCGCACTTAGCCACCTGAGTGATGTCCCTCACCAGAGCAGACATCTAAAAGTTCCAGTTTTGTGTTCCACTGCTCTATCATTTGCTGGTAGCCAGTTGATGGAAGCTCCCTCCCCCCGAGGTCTATCTTCCCATATATTGCCTTGGATTCACTTTTCCTCACCTTCTACCTTGCAGAAAATGGTCACTTTTCTATTTGTAGAGTTGCAGCTATTCTTTTCTTTGATCTCTGGTTGAGTTTGCAGGTGTTCAGAATGATTTGAAAGCTGTCTGGCTGGATTCCTGGGATCAGACAAAATTAAGGTCTCCTGTCATCTTAGACTTCTCTAGAATCCAACAGTACATTAAAAGGATTATTCACCACGACCAGGTAAGGTTTATTCCTGGGATGCATTGGTGGTTCAATATTCACAAATCAATCAATGTGATAGATCACATTAACAAAAGAAAAGACAAGAACCATATGACCCTCTCAACTGATGCAGAAAAAGCATTTGACAAAATACAGCATCTTTTCCCGATTAAAACTCCTCAAATTATAGGAATAGAGAGAACAAACCTCGATATCATAAAAGCCATCTATGAAAAGCCCACAGCGAATATCATTCTCAATGGGGAAAAACTGAGAGCTTTTCCCTTAAAGTCAGGAACACGACAGGGATGCCCACTCTCACCACTGTTGTTCAACATAGTACTAGATGTCCTAGCCTAAGCCATCAGACAACAAAAAGAAATAAAAGGCGCTCAAAAAGAAATAAAAGGCACTCAAATTGGCAAAGAAGAAGTCAAACTCTCTCTCTTAGCAGATGACGTGATACTTTATGTGGAAAACCCAAAGACTCCACCCCCAAATTACTAGAACTCATACAGCAATTCAGCAACATGGCAGGATACAAAATCAATGCACAGAAATCTGTTGCATTTCTATATACTAACAATGTGACTGGAGAAAGAGAAATTAAGGAATCAATTCCATTTACAATTGCACCAAAAACTGTAAGATGCCTAGGAATAAACCTAACCAAAGCGGTAAAGGATCTCTACTCTAGAAACTACAGAACACTTATGAAAGAAATGAGGGAAGACACAAAAAGATGGAAAAATATTCGATGCTCATGGATTGGAAGAATAAATATTGTGAAAATGTCTATGTTGCCCAGAGCAGTCTACACTTTCAATGCAATCCCTATCAAAATACCATCAACATTTTTCAAGGAGCTGGAAAAAACAATCCTAAAATTTGTATGGAACCAGAAAAGATCCCAAGTCGCATGGGATGATGTCTAACTTTCCCTGCCTCCTTCCCTGGCCAAGTGCTCAATCTAAACCCTCCTGTCAGATGTCCTCTCCTATCTAGTATGAAGGTCATTTGGTGTAATTCACAGAAGCATTGAAAAAAACACACTTGAGACAAAGGGATGATCAGAGACAGACTTCCATTATCCCAGCCACAGAACCTTAATCATTCATACTTACTACTCAGTTTGATGGCCTCTTGTTATGGTTAGCCACCACCAATCCATTTCTTTTGATCTGACCTTGTCCTCTTATATATATACCTGTTTACTAGCTCTATCATGTTCCCTGTGTGTGAATCCCTCTTGTAAATGTTCTAGGATCCTAGCATCTCTTGTCAGTTTCTACTGAGTCTTACACCCCAGATAACTGGCCCAAGGCTGAGAGTCTGCTTCTTAATGCCAATTGTCAGCCCAAATTTTCAAATATCACTTAATTTTTGGTTGCTCCATAACTATATTCCATCTACCAACTTTTCAGAGCAACTACTACCGTGTGCATCTATTTGAATCACACCTTTCTCAATGGCTTGGTGGATCAAGTCCCAAGAAAGAAGTCAGCTTTGGATGTAAATAAGAAAATGACATATTGTCTTCAGGAAATCTATATGTATCACTAAAATCAAAGAGTAAGAATCCTAAAGAATAAGTTTCTCTTATGCCTCATGTTGAACAATTGGACAGGTGTGGGCAGATGGACTGGCTGTGAAAGGACATGAAGAGTTAGCTGCCTGAAATCTAGGAGTAGTGCCTATGTTTCTCCTTCCATTTCCCTAGCCCATGATGGGATTGGGAAGGCCAAGGTCACTGCCAGACCCATTTGTCAGGTTCTCCTGGCTACCTGCACAGACATGCTCTTCGGGAAGCTGAAATTAAAAGTTTATGATAGAAAATTAAAAGAGAAGAGTATTCCAGAAGCCCTCCCTCATTGAAAACTTGTAGATATGCATACAGGAATGTGGGCATCCAGCCTCTGAAATCGTGTCTGTCAGCCACACTGGACTGTATGAAAGTAGGGACTATATCTGTGTCAGTGCCAGGAACCTATTAGATATATAATAAATAGTTGTCAATTGAGTGAATGAATGGAAGGAATTACTTTGTTCTCTTTAAGTTAATGACAGCTACTTTTGTGCACCCATTTGTGGAGGCTCGGTTATGACTGGGGTTCTAGGTGTTGCAAATGTTCTGAGGAGTTTTATGCCATGGCAAAATATAAGGAAAAACCCCTCAGGTCCTTGGTGTACATTAGTTATGGTTGAAGTGCCTATTATTGTGGCTCACTTGTTCCCTTCCAGTCCAGTACTTCTGCAGTTTCAACACCATGGTTGGGTAGAGAAAATTTTACTGAGGCTGAGAATTCCAGGGCCTCCCACTGACCTCACTCAAAATTGTTCATTATTCAGAAAAATCCCAACCACCTTTCCGTTTCCAATTAGGAGACTCCTCCCCCTCTTTCACCTAACACCATCTATCCTGAAAAGTCACACATACTTTTCCCTTTCATTAGAGCAGGGCTTGCCAACCTTTTATAAAATAAAACTCTTCATTTTGAAATAACTATAGGGGCACCTGGGGAGCACAGTAAATTAAATGTCTGACTCAGCTCAGGTTGTGATCTCAAGTCGTGGGATCTGGCCCCACATTGGCCTCCATTTTCAGTGTGAAGTCTGCTTAAAACTCTCTCCCTCTGCCCCTCTTGCCTGTGCTCTCTGTCTCCCTAAAATAAATAAATAAATCTTTAAAAAAAGAAATAATTATAAATTTGCAAGAAGCTATAATGACATACAGAGAAGGCCTGCACACCATTCTCCAGCTTACCCTCCCCAACAATTTCAATTTACATAACAGTAGTACAATGTTAAAATCAGGAAATTGACCTTGGCACAATGTGTGTGTATGGTTCAATATCTATTTTTCACATGTGTAGATTCCTCTGAACACTTCTAAATACAAGATGCATAACTTTCCCTTTACCACAAAGATCTTCCCTTTTATAAAAACCTCCTGCCCAGCCATTTCTAACCCTTTGCCACTACTAATCTGTTTTTCATCTCTATAATTTCATCATTTCAAGAAAACAAGGCATAAGATACATCCAAATTGTTACATGTATTAATAGTTTATTTATCTTATGCTGAATATTCCATGTTAAGGATATATCACAGTTTGGGGGCACCTGTGTGGCTCAGTCGGTTAAGCAGCTGCCTTTGGCTCAGGTCATGATCCCAGGGTCTTGGGATCAAGTCCTGCATTATGCTCCCTGCTCAGTGGAGAGCCTGCTTCTCCCTCTCCCTCTGCCTGCCTCTCTGCCTACTTGTACTCACTCTCTATCACTCTGTCAAATAAATAAATAAAATCTTTTTTTAAAAGGATGTATCACAGTTTGATTAGCAATCCACATATTATAATGTATTTCAGTTTTTTTAATGTTTCAAGTTTTCATTTAAATTCTAGGTAGTTAATATATTGTGTAATGTTAGTTTCAGGAATCTAATTTAGTGATTCATCACTGGCACTCAGTGCTCATCACAAGCGCCTTCCTTAATACCCATCACACATTTAGCTCACCCCCCTGTCCACCTCCCCTTCAGCAACACTCAGTTTGTTCTCTATAGTTAAGAGTCTCTTTTATGGTTTGCCCCCCCCTTTTGTTCTTTCCCCTTTGTTCATCTGTTTTGTTTCTTAAATTCCACATATGAGTGAAATCATATGGTATTTGTCTTTCTCTAACTGACTTATTTCACTTAGCATAATATACTAGCTCAATCCATCCCATTACAAATGGCAAGATTTCATTCTTTTTATGGCTAAGTAATATTCCATTCCATATATATGCTATATACACATCTTCTTTATCCAGTCATCAGTTGATGGACATTTGAGCTCTTTACATACTTTGATTATTGTTGGTACTGCTGCTAAACAGAAATACAATTATAAGAGAATATTATGAAAAATTATATGCCAAAAATTGGACAATCAGGGAAAAATGGATAAATCCTGACAAGCATATAAACTACCAAAACCGAAACAGGAAGAAATAGAAAACTTGAACAGGCCAAAAACCACCAAAAAATTGAATCAGTAACCAAAAAATCTACAAAGTCCAGGGACAGATGGCTTCCCAGGGGAATTCTACCAAGCATATAGAGAAAAGTTAATACCTATTCTTCTCAAACTGTTTCAAAAAATAGAAATGCAAGGAAAACTTCCAAACTCATTTTATGAGGCCAACCTTAATTTGATTCCAAAACCAAAGACCCCACTAAAAAGGAGAATTACAGGTCAATATCCCTGATGAACACGGATGAAAAAATTCTCAACAAGATACCAGCAAATTGAATCCAATAATACATTAAAAGAATTATTCACCACAATCAAGTGGAATTTATCTTGGGGCTTCAAAGTTGGTTCAGTATTTGCAAATCAATCAACATGATACACCACATTAATAAAAGAAAGGGAAAAAACATATTATCCTCTGAATAGATGCAGACAAAGCATTTGACAAGGTACAGCATCCATTCTTGACTAAAACCCTCAATGAAATAGTGTCAGAGGGAACATACTTCACTATACCTCACAAAGCTAGAACAAATAATCCTAAAATTTGTATGGAACCAGAAAGAACTCTGAATAGCCAAAGCAACCCTGGAAAGGCCATATACTAAAGACTCATCAGCAGGGGGGAAAAACAGAGAGCTTTTCCTGTACAGTCAGGAACAAGACAGAGATGTCTAGTTTCACCTTCATTATTTAAAATAGTACTGGAAGTCCTAGCCTCAGCAATCAAACAAAAAGAATAAACGCCATCCAAATTGTCAAAGAAGAAGTCAAACTTTGACTCTTTACAGACAACATGATACTCTATGTAGAAAACCAGAAAGACTCCACCAAAAAATTGGTAGAATCGATACGCAAATTCAGTAAAATCACAGGCTACAAAATCAACATACAGGAATCTGTTGAATTTCTATACACCAATAATAAAGCAGCAGAAAGAAAAATCAAGTAATCAATCCCATTTACAATTGCAACAAAAGCCATAAGGAATAAACCTAACTAAAGAGGAAAAGGATTTGTACTTTGAAAACTATAGAACACTTATGAAAGAAATTGAAGAGGACACAAAGAAATGGAAAAACATTCCATGCACATGGATGGGAAGAACAAATATTGTCAAAATATTTATACTTCCCAAAGCAATCTATACATTTAATGCAATCCCTACCAAAATGCCACAGCATTTTTCACAGAGCTAGAACAAATAATCCTAAAATTTGTACGGAACCAGAAAGAACTTTGAATAGCCAAAGCAACCCTGAAAAAGAAAAGCAAAGCAGGAAGCATCACAGTTCCAAACTTTAAACTGTGTTACAAAGCTCTAATCATCAAGACAGTACGGTACTGACACAAAAACAGACACATAGATCAATGGAACAGAATAGACAACCCAGAAATGGACCCACAACTATATGGTTAACTAATCTTCAACAAAGCAGGAAAGAATATCCACTGGAAAAAAAGACAGTCTCTTCAACAAATAGTACTGGGAAAACTGGACAGCAATACACAAAATAATGAAACTGGACCCCTTTCTTACACCATACAGAAAAATAAATTCAAATGGTTGAAAGACCTAAATGTGACACACAAAATCATCAAATTAAAATCTTAAATTTTTTTATTTAAAAGATTTTATTTATTTATTTTAGAGAGAGAGCACAAGCAGGGGGAGGGACAGAAAGAGAGAGAGAGAATATCAAGCATACTCCACACTGAGCATGAAGCCTGTCGCAGGCTTGATCTCACAACCCTGAGATCATGACCTGAACCAAAATCAAAAGTTGGATGCTTAACCTACTGAAACACTCAGGCGCCCCCAACTTTTCCATTTTATTCTTCTTTATCCAACTTGTTCTGGCTATTTTTGTGCCTTTGCATTTTTTAAGATATTTATTATTTATTTATTTATTTATTTATTTATTTATTTATTTATTTGAGAGTGTGTGGAAGAGGGGCGAAGGGAAAGGGAGAGAGAGTGCTTTGGAGCACTGGGTGGGGCTTGAGCTCAGGACCCATGTACTCCAGAACTCTTAATAGTTTTTTTTTCAAAGATTTTATTTATTTATTTGAGAGAAAGAGAGCACGAGAGGGAAGAGGGTCAGAGGGAGAAGCAGACTCCCCGCTGAGCAGGGACCCCCAATGTAGGACTCGATCCTGGGACTCCAGGATCATGACCTGAGCCAAAGGCAGTCGCTTAACCAACTGAGCCACCCAGGCGCCCTCTCTTAATACTTTTAAATAGTACCCTAAATAATTTAGTACTAAAGACTTATTTCAGGCAAACTTATCATATCACCGAAGTATTATTTCTTCACTTTTTTTCCTTTTTTTATTATGTTCAATTAGCCAACATTTGCATTTTGATATGATTTTAAAAGAGTTTTGTTCATTAAAAATAAAAATAAAATGATTTTGTCCATATATATAGAAATAGAAATTATCTATAACTTGAGTTAAATATGTATTTGAATTTGAAAGGGTTGACATCTTTACAATATTGAGTCCAATCCATGAAAATGGTATGTTACTTCATTTACTTAGATGTTCATTGATTTCTTTCATAAGCATTTTATAAATTTCAACATACTATGTCTGTACATGTTTTATTAGATTTATACATAAGTAATCCATTTTTTCAGTGACTATAAGTGTTACTTAAACTTTGTTTTTCACATGTTCATTTTTAGTATATAAAATATAATTGCTTTTCATATGTCAATCTTGTATCCTGCAAAGTTGTTGAACTCTATTAGATTTTTTTGTATGTGTTCTTCTTTTTTTTATTTTATTATGTTATGTTAGTCACCATACAATACATCAGTAGTTTTTGATGTGGTGATCCACGATCCATTGTTTTCTTATAACACCCAGTGTTCCATGCAGTACCTGCCCTCCTTAATACCCATCACCGGGCTAACCCATCCTCCTAACCCCCTTCCCTCTAAAACCCTATTTGTTTCTCAGAGTCCATAGTCTCTCATGGTTCATCTCTCCCTCTGATTTTCCCCCCTTCATTTTTCCCTTCCTTCTCCTAATGTCCTCCATGTTATTCCTTAGGTTGCACAAATAAATGAAACCATATGACAATTGACTTTCTCTGCTTGATTTATTTCACTGAGCATAATCTCCTCCAGTCCCATCCGTGTTGATGTAAAAGTTAGGC
Organism: Callorhinus ursinus; assembly: GCF_003265705.2. NCBI lineage: Eukaryota > Metazoa > Chordata > Mammalia > Carnivora > Otariidae > Callorhinus > Callorhinus ursinus. The sequence goes on from NW_027397128.1 coordinate 3,344,798, forward strand.
ATTCATCCTTTCTGATGGCTGAGTAATATTCCATTGTATATATGGACAACATCTTCTTTATCCATTCATCTGTTGAAGGGCATCTCGGCTCTTTCCACAGTTTGGCTATTGCAGACATTGCTGCTATGAACATTGGGGTGCATATGGCCCTTCTTTTCACTACATCTGTGTCTTTGGGGTAAATACCCAGGAATGCAATTGCTGGGTCATAGGGTAGCTCTATTTCTAACTTTCTGAGGCACCTCCACACTGTTTTCCAAAGTGGCTGTACCAACTTGCATTCCCACCAACAGTGTAAGAGGGTTCCCTTTTCTCCACAACCTCTCCAACATTTGTTGTTTCTTTCCCTGTCCATTTTTGCCATTCTAACTGGTGTAAGGTGGTATCTCAGTGTGGTTTTGATTTGAATTTCCCCAATAGCTAATGATGATGAGCATTTTTTCATGTGTCAGTTAGCCATTTGTATGTCTTCTTCAGAGACATTTTCAAAACTTGGGCAGAAGACATGAACTCTATTAGTTTTTGAAAATTTTTAATAGATTATTTGGTATTTTCTATGCAGGCAACCATATAATATGCAAATAAGTAGAGATTTCTTTCTTTCTTTCATATCTATATATCTTTTAAAAATTTCTTGTCTAGTGCACTGGCTAGAACTTCCAATAATATGTTCAATAGAAGTACCTAAAGCAGAATTCTTGCCTTGTTCTCAATCTTAGAGACAAAGCATGCAGTCTTTCATTATTAAATATGTAACCTGTGCATTTTTGTTTCTTCGTGTTCTTTGTCAAAGTTTCCCTCAATTTCTAGTTCGTAAGAGTTTTTACATGACTGGGTGTTGAATTTGGTCAAACACTTTTTTTGTATCAATTTGTATATTCATGATATTTTCTTTTTTTTCAAGATTTTGTTTAAATTCAAGTCAGTTTACATATAGTGTAGTGTTAGTTTTGGGGTAGAATTTAGTGATTCATCGGTTGCATATTACACCCACTGCTCATTACATCAAGTGCCCTCCTTAATGCCTATCACCCAATTACACCATCCCCCACCCACAACCCCTCCAGCAACCCTCAGTTTGTTCCATATACTTAAGAGTTTCTTATGGTTTGCCTCCCTCTCTGTCCTTAACTTATTTTATTTTTCCTTCCCTTCCCCTATGTTCATCTGTTTTCTTTCTTAAATTCCACATATGAGTGAAATTATATAGTATTTGTCTTTCTCTGACATTTTTTGCTTAGCATAATACACTCTAGTTCCATCCATGTCATTGCAAATGGCAAGATTGCATTATTTTTGAGGACTGAGTAATATTCCATTGTATGTATATATATATATATATATATATATATATATATATATGTATATATGTATATATATCACCTGTTCTTTATCCATTCATCAGCTGATGAAAATTTCTCTCTTCCTGTGTTTTAGCTATTGTGGATAGCGCTGCTATAAACATTGAAGTGCATGTGCCCCTTCAAATCACTATTTTGTATTCTTTGGATAAAAACCTAGTAGTGCAATTGCTGGGTCATAGGGTAGTTCTCTTTTTAAATTTTTGAGGAACCTCCATACTGTTTTCCAGAGTGGCCGCACCAGTTTGCATTCCCACCAACAGTGTAACTGGGTTCCCCTTTCCCCACATCCTTGCCAACATCTTTTGTTTCCTGAGTTGTTAGTTTTAGCCATTCTTACCAGTGTGAGGTGTATCTCACTGTGATTTTGACTTGTATTTCCCTGAGGATGAATGATTTGAGCATTTTTTCATTTGTGTGTTAGCCATCTGTATGTCTTCTTTGGAGAAATGTCTATTCATGTCTTCTGCCCATTTCTTAACTGGAATTTTTTTTTAATTTTGGGGTGAGTTTGACAAGTTCTTTATAGATTTTCAGTACTAGCCCTTTATCCAATATGTCTTTTGCAAATATCTTCTCTCATTCTGTAGATTGCTTTTTATTCTTTTATTTAAATTCAAGTTAGTTAACATACAGTATATTATTAATTTTGGGGTAAAATTTAGTGATTCATCAATTGCACATAACACTCAGTGCTCATTTCATCAAGTGCCCTTGTTAATGCCCATCACCCAATTACCCCAATCCCCCAAACTACCTCTTCACCCAGTAACCCTGTTTGTTCTCTATAGTTAAGAGTCTCTTATTGTTTGTCTTCCTATTTGCTTTTATCCTATTTTATTTTTCCTTCCCTTCCCTATGGTCCTCAATTTTTTTTCTTAAATTCCACATATGAATGAAATCATATGGTATTTGTCTTTCTCTGACTTATTTCACTTAGCATAATACAAATTTCATTCTTTGTGATGACTGAGTTATACTCCATTTTATATATAACTTCTTTTTCAAAAAATATTTAAATTCAAGTAACATATACCATATTATTAGTTTCAGAGGTAGAATTCAGTGATTCATCAGTTGCATAAAACACCCAGTGCTCATTTCTTCAAGTGCCCTTCTTAATGCCCATCACCCAATTATCCATGTGGCTGTCCAGTTTTCTCAATACCATTTGTTGAAGAGACTATCTTTTTTCCATTGGATATTCTTTCCTGCTTTGTTGAAGATTAGTTGACCATATAATTGTGGGTCCATTTCTGGGTTGTCTATTCTGTTCCATTGATCTATGTGTCCGTTTTTGTGCCAGTACTATACTGTCTTGATGATTACAGTTTTGTAATACGGTTTGAAGTCTGGAATTGTGATGCCTCCTGCTTTTCTTTTTTTTTTTTAATTTATTAATTTATTATTATTATGTTCAGTTAGCCAACATATAATACATCATTAGTTTTTTATGTAGCTTTCTTTCTCGGGGTTGCTTTGGCTATTCAGAGTCTTTTCTGATTCTATACAAATTTTAGGACTGTTTTTTCTAGCTCTGTGAAAAATGCTGGTGTTACTTTTATAGGGATTGCATTGAATGTGTAGATTGCTTTGGGAACTATAGACATTTTAACAGTATTTGTTCTTCCCACTCATGAGCATGGAATATTTTTCTATTTCTTTGTGTCTTCCTCAATTACTTTCATCAGTGTTCTATAGTTTTCAGTGTACAAATCCTTTACCTTTTATGTAGGATACTATAAAAGCAATTGCAAATAGATTTGGTTACTTGATTTTTCTTTCTGCTGCTTCATTATTGGTGTATAGAAATGCAACAGACTTCTGTGCATTGATTTTATATTCTGTGACTTTGCTGAATTCTTGTATCAGTTCTAGCAACTTTTTGGTGGAGTCTTTTAAGTTTTCTACATAGAGTATCATGTCGTCTGTGAAGAATGAAAGTTTGACTTGTTCCTTGCTCATTCAGATTCCTTTTATTATTTTTGTTTGATTGCTGAGGCTGGGACTTCTAGTACTATGTTATACAACAGTGGTGGAAAGGGATATCCCTGTCTTTCCCAGATCTTAGCAGAAAAATTCCTCAGCTCTTCCACATTGAGGTTGATATTAGCTGTGGGTCTTTCATATATGGCCTTTGTGATGTTGTAGTATGTTCCCTCAATCCCTACTTCATTGAGGGTTTTAATCAAGAAAGGATGCTGCATTTTGTCAAATGCTTTTTCTGCATCTAATGAGAGGATCATATATATGGTTCTTATCCTTTCTTTTATAATGTGATATATCACATTGATTTCTGGATGTTGAACAGCCCCTGCAGCCCAGGAATAAATCCCACTTGGTCCTGGAGAATAATCCTTTTAACATACTCTTCGATTCTATTAACTAGTATCTTGTTGAGAAGTTTTGCATCCATATTCATCAGGGATATTGGTCTGTAATTCTCCTTTTTAGTGGGGTCTTTGTCTGGTTTTGGAATTAAGGTAATGCTGGCCTCATAGAATTAGTTTGGAAATTTTCCTTCCATTTCTATTTTTTGGAACAGCTTCAGAAAAATATGGGTTTTTTTTTTTGTTTTGTTTTCATTTTTATTTTTTCCTTTTAATGAAAAAAGCATTAAGGATAATTCATTATAAATTGTTATGTAAACATGAGGCCTGAATTTTAACAGCGTCCAGTCTTGCCAGATGAATGTATGCCAGATCTAGTCCCAGTATGTGGGTATCAGTTGGCACTGCTTAGTATTTCTTTTTTTTTTTGATGTAGTGTTCCATGATTCATTGTTTGTGTATAACACCCAGTGTTCCATGCAAAACATGCCCTCTTTAATACCCATCACCAGGATAACCCATGCCCCCACCCCCCTTCCCTCTAGAACCCTCAGTTTGTTTCTCAGAGTCCATAGTCTCTCATGGTTCATCTCCCCTTCCGATTTCCCCCCTCCATTCTTCCCATCCTGCTATCTTCTTCTTCTTCTTCTTCTTCTTCTTCTTCTTCTTCTTCTTCTTCTTCTTCTTCTTCTTCTTCTT